>NC_085019.1:21843387-22005887 GCF_963692335.1 Osmerus eperlanus
TGCAGGTTCAGTGAGATGCCCACCAACAACTCATCGAGAGCTCCTTCTGGAACTTTGACTCTCTGTTCCAGCCCCAGCAGCACCCAGCCAGGGACCAGCACGACACCTTCTTCCTGTCCGGTGAGGAAGTGTGTGTTTGTCTGTGTGTGTGTGTGTGTGTGTATATACATGGCTGTCCCAGGTTCATGGCTGACATACCCTCTCCTCTGCCGTGTCACAGACCCAGCCCTGGCCCACGAGTTCCCCATGGACTACCTGGAGAGAGTCAGACAGGTCCACACCGAGGGAGGCTACGGGTCACAAGGGTGAGCAACACACACACACACTCACACACACACACTGTACAAATACACGCGTCACAAGCCCACTCTCACAGCATGCTTAAGCGACGGCCTGTGTGTTTTGACCTGCAGGTACAAGTACGACTGGAAGCTGGAGGAGGCCCAGAAGAACATCCTCCGCACACACACCACGGCGGTCAGCGCCCGCATGCTGTATAAACTGGCACAGCAGGTAACACACACACACACACACTAGCGCAGCGCGTATCTTAAAACCTGAGCTGTGACTAACTCCCCCGTAGCAAAGCTGCATGTCTAACCCTTTCCTCTCTCTACCCCCCCCCCCCCCCCCCCCCAGGAGGAGTTCACCCCGTCAAATACTTCTCCATCGACAGAGTGTTCCGGAACGAGACGCTGGACGCCACGCACCTGGCGGAGTTCCACAGATCGAGGGCGTGGTGGCCGACTACAATCTGACCCTGGGTGACCTCATGGGCATCCTGCATCAGTTCTTCACCAAACTGGGTCCGTCGCAACTCATCTATCCCCTCATGGGCTTGACTGAACCTCCATGCTGAACACACCCCAGTCCCCAAACCGACAAGCTCCTCCAGTGCACTAAAACAGAACCTCCCTTTGTTGCCATCTCTTTTCTCCTCCTCTCAGGAATCACCAAATTGCGCTTCAAACCGGCGTACAACCCCTACACTGAGCCAGTATGGAAGTGTTCAGCTACCACGAAGGTACGTGGAGCCCTCCTGGCTTAGGTCCTTGGCTGCAGGGGGACAGTCAGCGTTTTGTCCCCGTCATTTCAATATACGCGTTGTTGTTACTGATACTGCTAACACCAGAGCGGAGGCAGCCTCTTATCCCAGGGAAGCTACCTGCTAATGGGATACAATGCAGATTACCAGCCCAGTCTTTGGATTAGCTGGGGTCTCCATCCCTTAAAACCCTCTAGATGGCTTTTGCTTGATGCTTTTCCTGCTCTCTCTCGCTGTCTCTCTCTGTCTCCCTCTCTCTCTGTCTCCCTCTCTCTCTCTGTCTCTCTCTGTCTCCCTCTCTCTCTGTGTCTCTCTCTCTCTGTGTCCCTCTCTCTCTGTCTCCCTCTCTCTCTGTCTCCCTCTCTCTGTGTCCCTCTCTCTATGTCTCCCTCTCTCTGTGTCCCTCTCTCTCTGTGTGTCTCTCTCTGTGTCTCCCTCCCTCTCTGTGTCTCTCGCTCTGTCTCCCTCTCTCTCTGTCTCCCTCTCTCTCTGTCTCCCCTCTCTCTGTGTCTCCCTCTCTGTGTCTCTCTCTGGTCTCTCTCTCTGTGTCTCTCTCTCTCTCTGGTGTCTCTCTGTGTCTCTCTGTGTCTCTCTGTGTCTCTCTGTGTCTCTCTCTCTCGCTCTCTCTCTCTCTCTCTCTCTCTCTCTCTCTCTCTCTCTCTCTCTCTCTCTCTCTCTCTCTCTCTCTCTCTCTCTCTCTCTCTCTCTGTGTCTCTCTCTCTCTCTCTCTCTGTTGTCTCTCTCTCTCTCTCTCTCTGTGTCTCTCTCTCTCTCTCTCTGTGTCTCTCTCTCTCTCTCTCTGTGTCTCTCTCTCTCTCTCTCTCTGTGTCTCTCTCTCTCTCTCTCTGTGTCTCTCTCTCTCTCTGTGCCTCTCTCTCTCTGTGTCTCCCTCCCTCCAGGTCTGAAGAAGTGGGTGGAGGTGGGCAACTCGGGGGTGTTTCGGCCGGAGATGCTGCTGCCCATGGGGCTGCCTGAGGGCGTGTCCGTCATCGCCTGGGGGCTCTCTCTGGAGAGGTGGGTCCAGCGCACAAGGCCCACATGCGTGTACACCCCACCAACATACTACTGACACACACACACACAGGCCCACGTGCATGTATACCCCACCAACATACACCACTGACACACACACACAGGCTACTCTACAGTGAACCTCGCTCCACTGTAAGCCTGTCGAGTCCTATTTTCTCTGTCTGACCCGTCCCCAGTCCATGACTGCACCTGTCGTCCAGACCTGCTTCTGCCTCTGCCCCCACATCTGCACTCCCTCCCGCCCCCCTTTCACCACCATACACGCCATCTGGGCTCAGAAACGACACGTCCACTGGAAATGAGCCAAACAGTGGGATTAGAACACAAGAGTGTCTGGCTCTGCTTGTCATCGTATCCTCCAGCTGTGTGCGTCCATCCTCCTGCCAGCACACCTCCGCTCCCTGCTCTGACCCACATGCTGGGAACAGCCCCCGCCTGGATCATCTGTGCACAGGACACACAGGGGCATCACTAACATGCGCCACTTTGTCTGAAAAGCAGCTCTACTCCGCACTCTTAGTGCGCCGTCTGGGCTACCGTCTGGGTCGACCCAGGTCACGTCGAGCAGGACCGTTAAGTAACTCCCCATCTATACCCTATGGGAATAAACGACCTGAAAAAGAGGATATGTGAGAAGTTCCGTTCTAGAGGACGTGCTGGTCAACGCTGAGTCTTGTAGCTGGAGTCTTTAACGATGAGAACAGCCCCTACTAATGACTCCTGAGTCCGAGTACTATGGAGGCCCTGTAATCCTCCCCCTCAGGGTTAATCTCCTTCTGGCCATCCCCACTTTCTCTCCTCTATGGTTGCGCTTCTATCAACTATTTACAGTATACGATGTATCACCAACCTGTCTCCGGAGGTCGGAGGAGGACATCCCCCCTCCCCCCCCCCCCCCCCCCCCCCCAAGTTGTTTGTGTTCAACTTTCCCATACTGTTGTGCTAAAAGTGACCTATACTGACATGTGACCTCTGACCCCTCTGTGACCTCCAGGCCCACCATGATCAAGTACGGTATCAACAACATCCGTGAGCTGGTGGGACACAAGGTCAACCTACAGATGGTCTACGACAGCCCCATCTGTCGACTGGACTCCTAGATTCTCATCAGGCATCTGTCCGGACAGGCCTTCTCCTCCATTGCCACCTATTGTACACCTCCAGGACCTGTCCCCTATCAGGACCCTTATGCTCTCTAGTAACTATACCACAGACTCACTCAACAAACCCATTCGAGTGCATGTAATCCGTGCTCGGGACACTGGCTGCCAGTTAGACAGATTTGTCTGTCTGAGAGTGTGTTGGAAAAAGGACTTACTTTCTCTACGTCTAGAATTGGAGCTGGACGCTTGCCATTGTCTAATCACTTGATAAACACACAGGTTATGCTTTGGATTTTAATTTATTGAACAGTTACGTAAGACACCCTTGTGTACCATTCACGGTCCTGTATGCATGTGCAGTGCACCAGTGCTGGTGTTATGAACTCTGATGATTCTGATGAACATTAGTGAAAAAGGGACTTTGCCATAAGACAATTATTTGAATTAAACTGTCATTAAACTCAACTGGATCTACTTAGGTCCTTTTGTACCCCTCTCCTGTAAAATGTTTGTACATTGACAAAACAGGCTTTGGAACTCACCGCCCATCCTACTGTCTTCTCGGCCCATGTCATGATGAAAAGATCAAATAAACATATAACAAAGACAAGTATTACTACATATCTATCTTGGTTGTTTTTCCTGAAATCACCCCAACCCAGCAGCTTCGGAGAACAACCGTGCTGGAAAACTTGACCTCTGTTACTAAGAACTGCTTGTATTCATACCGCCAGATCCAATTATTTATGGCCCGGTTTGGATGGCATTGAGATTTGTGATCCAGTGTTGTGTTGAGCGACGCTTTATTTTTGAGAGGCCCATTAAAATGTTTGACGAGCGCCGTTCTTGATGTGCTGTATTATCTTGGCCTACTGTTAAGGTGAGGGGAACCCTCATGATGGACATATTAGAAGTGTTTGTTCTCTTGAATGTTCATCCCAGACATTCCCCCTGCCAAGGAAATGTCCCGCTGGATTAGCCAGTAGGATCCCAGGAGTAATGAAGGTCCAAATCTGATCCTGTCAGATGCTGGATTCTCCGTTATCTTGGTGCAGTGCCTGGTACTCCTCATCCCATTGGCTCGTCTCATGTGAGACACGGTGTCTTCATGTTATGAGAAGTGTGTTTGTGTGTAATGGAGGGACTGGTTAACTTGGACGACTTAAGTGGAGTTCTGTGTAATTCCACGATAAGGAGCTGGGATTATGATTAACCTTCCTCACCTCCTAAACCGCAGGCATCGTACACAGCCTCCTGTGGTGTGTGTGTGTGTCTACGTTTCTTATGCAAGCACTTTCTTATGAAGTAGCTTGATCCATGTTAAATCCCCTTCCATGTCATTACTCTTTCCGATCATTTATACTCTCTCCATCCATGAACTTGGAACACGCCGATGTCACTGGACTACTCAGAATTCAACGGTTTTAGCAACAGCATGGCATGCAATTCCAACTGAGCTGATGCTTCGTAGACCAAGACCCATGTTGGACCATCCCAGAAAAACTGTTGCTGCATGATCAGAGGAACCCTGTTTAGCATTAGCAACTTGGTGAATGTCCCGCCGTTAATGAGAGATACCCCAATTAAAGACAGTGACCTTTGCGTACCTGCAGTGACCTGCACGTACACCCCCCCCCCCCCCCCCCAGACGCAATCAGGACGCGCGATATGCACCTATCTCTACCAGAAATGACCATTAGACATTCTCTCGCTCGCTCGAAATACAAAATCCCCGATTTCCGGGAGATTGTACAGCACTTGCGGGCGTCAGGGAGCCGCTATTGAAATGCGGGAGACTCCCGGACCTTCCGGGAGACTTGGCATGTCTGAGTTTGGACTGTATCACAGTAGGTGTAGCGTGCGGGCCCCAGACAGGGAATCCTGTGCGGCAGCTACAATACTAGCTCCCGGAGTAAGTCGTGTTTACTTAATGACTAGCTGGAAGTCCCTAAGTCGTTCTGTTAAGCTAATCCCTCAACGTCTGGAAATAACATTTAAACCAGAGAAGGGCAGTGGAGCTAAGGTGATGGGTTTACTAGAACTCAGCAGTCTGTTGATACCATGGATAAACAAGTTAATTTGACTGAACTTCTGTGTCAGTGAGATTGTTGTGTTTTCCCTCCAGTAACTAGTCTAGTGCCTTTTACCTGACGACTCCTTGGTTACATAACATCATTAACCCTTGTGTTATCTTCGGGTCATTCTGACCCATCAGTCATTGTGACCCACCGTCGTATTGCGACAGATTTACCGCATACAAAGACAAAGAGAAGCATTTTCTTTTAACCGTTGGGCTGTCTCAGACCCCCCACATTGCAAAGGTTAAAAGAAAATTATTTTAATTTGTTTTTGTATTGGGTAAAATTGGGTAAACACAACGATGGTTCGTTATGAACCTTTGGGTCATGTGACCCGAAGGCAGCACGAGGGTTAAAACAGAGAAAGACTTTCCAGTGTTGTCAGATTCAAAGGCTGACATGCATTGTTAAACATTTATTGTTGCATTGGTGTGGTGTTTTTGACAGAAGTTTACATCACAGATTTTAAGCAATCACTACACAATAATATTCTTTAGCAGTGGTTGTATATATTTTCAAACATCAAACTACATCCGTTTACAGTAAACAAATACAGTCATGAGTCATTTCCACACTTGTGTATTAAAACACTTTTGTGCATTGAGTTGAGACATTTGACATCAGTACATTTATGTACAAGATATGGTTGAATCTAATGGTTGCAGTCTAAGTAGTCCTTTGATGGTGTCACCTTGTTCTCCATCCCCAGTTATTTATTCAATTTTCAATCAAATTGAATTTATTTATTCAATTTTCTCCAGTTGTCTGGTATTTTCTCTGGACATTGCCTTTTTTGGTCCTCTCTGATAGTCGGTCCCTTCTCCCCCTCTCAAAGTTCATTTGGCTTCGTTGTTGATGGAATGCTGAACAGGATGCTTTACCGATATGCAATTGTCTTTGGAGATAAGTATTCATGTTTTTTCGGGATTCTGGGAAGCGAAGTTTTTAAAGGTTACGTAACATAAAGGGAAGAGTAGCTAGAAACCCAAAGTACTCTTGTGTTTTTGCACGATCACTGATGGACTGGGGATGGAAGATGACATGGAAAATCCCCATCAAATCCATTTCATCCTCTTGGATTTGAATCGGTTTGGCTCTTTTTACAACGTCGATCTTCAGCTAATCTTTTCGAGGCAACAATGTTCATTTCACTCTGTCTTGGCAGGTGAACGTCCGTTTAAAAGCATAAAGGGTGTGTTGCAGTTCAAAAGAAAATGGAAATTGATTGCATAACTGAGTGGTACAGCTATCCTGATTCCTGAGGCCAGACTGTGGGCCGTGTACTGTACAGTATATCCTGTGAAGATAAAGGTTGACGTATCCAGAAGTTGACAGTGTGTAGTCTGAAGTCAGGAGTGGTTCTCTCCCACAGTACTGACCGAGGGGCTCTGTCTCTCTCAAACCTCCCTGGGCAAGGCGCTGTAAGGAGCAGAGCTGCCGGGGAGGATGGAGGGACTGTTGTTGGTGCTGTGCGTGGGGAAGAAGGGGATGTGGGGCATCGCAGAGAGCAGCGACGGGCTGTACGGGACGCTCTCGTCCAGGGGACAGGAGATGACCACCTCGTCCTGGTCCCACACGTGGAAGGCGTTGTGGTGGGACAGAGACATGATGGGAGGTGGGTGGCTGGGTCCGGTGACCCGGTTCAGGACGTTCTCCTTCATCAGTTCGTCTTCCCTGGTGGGGCCCAGCAGACATTCTGAGGATGGGGGGGAGAACTTTGTCAAGCTCAATCACATGCATGGTGTCTGCCAGATGCTGCTGGTGTAATCATAATAATGGAAAATACTAACATACTTTAAACATCATATCAAATATGATATTAAACAGTCAGCAATACAATTAATTCGCCTGAAAATAATTGTACAAAATGGGAACAGAAATATGTATTTTTGTAACACAATTTAGTTTCCCATAGATATTTTTTTATGTTCACGGGTCTCCTTATCAATTACCTGCAATATCGATGGCCAGGTCCTTGATGAGATGTCCAACTATGGCATAGGCGACTCCAACCACTACTACTGCAGCCATCAGCATGTACAGAACCGGCTTAGGCAGCGGAATGAGTGAAGGCACGAGCGGCTTGTATTGCTTGTACATAGGCTCTTCCGTGAAAGTCAGAGCGGTGAGATTCATGGAATTCATGGCAAAAACTTGGTAGTGGCTTTCCAGAAGATGGATGACCTTTCAAGAAATCACTTTATTCGATTCCTCGGTGGAGCTCAACTTCTTTGATGCATCAGTACGATGTGGTTCTATGGAGAGAACCCGTTGTTATGAACTTTGAAATCCAACTGCTTAAGTGACACACGTTGTTCAGTCCAACATACAATTCAAGAGAATGTAAAAGCTATATACCTGCATCTTTGTCAGCCTTGTTCAAACACAAACCTGCAGCGATTTGAGCTTGTAGCCTATCTGTTGATGAGATACAGGCATTCGATTTGATCAAAAACGTTTTCTCATTGTTCAACTCAGTCCATGCATTTGGAGACTACCCTTTCAACATACAACTTTTTACGCGATAGTTGCTGTCCTCGGTGCTGAACTGAAATCGCTCGAGCCACCTGTTGTAACTAAATTTCCCTGACCGACCGCCTCCTATTTGTCGTTATCTGACTTGCTTTGGAAAATGATGGTACCCTTGAACGTACCTCCCTCTTTTTAGACAACCCTCTGCTATGCTTAAATAAGCTACCGCCGTGCCCTTAATTCTCCTGTTGAGGATTTACGAAGAAAAGGTATAGTGTAAACTAGGAGCTATTCTGAGTAAGTTGCGTGTCGGACCAATTAAACGCTCTCGACAATTGTCGAGCATCAACACTCGACCGCCTGCGGCTATTTGCGTTAATCCATGTTAGCTACCTTGAAATCACAGGTTCTAATTTAAGATACAAATAATTCCACAACCTGATGCCATAAGAAAAACTGTTGCACCAAAACAACCACACACTCCAAAAAAACTTTTGTTGTTGAACAATTTATACACCACATCTACATTCATTTAAATGCACAGGGCTATGTTAATATACAATTGTTATTTAATTATAATTTTTGATTATTCGAGGTAAAGGTTTTGACATTCATCACCATTAGAGTTCGTCATATTATGCGCAATCAAATTGTCAATAGTTTCATCCTGAGGCTCCTACTGTAGGCCTACCTCGGATTTCAAAATCTTCAAATCATAATATTCACACCCCTCAATACTTACCAGATTATCTGTTTGAAATTTGATGGAAGGTTTTACTCGGAATCAACCATAAATCTGAGTTTCATCACCGTATATTAAGCCACATTTACCAGTGGATTAGTAAGTACCTGCTAAATGTATTGCATTAATGGAATCTCGTTTGCAGTGGTGAAATGTGCAGAAGGGACACTATTCATTCCAACTCAGTGTGACTAAGATACAGTATGGGATAGTCAAGGTTGGACAGTGATAGATAAACCGTTTGTCAATCCAAATGCATACTCAACACATTTATAGACAATTTGTTCAAAACATATGACCGAATCAAAATGCAGATTCATTGGTCAAACATTGAACAGCCTTTTTCTTATGTAAGTGGGTTTGGGCATACCCACACTAGGATTTGTTAGTTTCATAATTCCCTACTTCAAATCAGAGGGAGCAGCCAGACATTCAAAGACGCTGAAGAGGTTTTATTCAGTGTAGAACTGGAGCCTGGATCTGCAGGGCCCAGCTCTCGGGTTCTGTGAGCAAGCTGGGGCCAGTTGTGCAGTTCGAGGAGCCAGTTACATTAAACATTATTGTTGTGATATACAGTAGTTTTCTTCATTGCATCGACAGGCAAAATACCAGGTTTATCATTATTCAGTCTCTACATTTAGGGGGGCCACAGGGGGGGTCTGAGCTTGTTGTCGCAGGGGCGTGACCTCTTGGCCTTGATGGGAAAAACCCTATAGATTATCCACTGGATATAGACTTCAATATTACTCACAAAGAAAATTCTGCCTCTCGTACGTCTGTGTGTGCATACTCTCACAACACACACACACAGCGGACTATGGCTGTGAGTTCCTGTTAGTGGGAAATTCTAGAAAGGAACAATGACTAAAACAGAAGGGCTCAAATACAAAACTGTTGCAGTCGCCCCTTCCAAGGACCAGTTTCCAGGGTGATCAATAGACGTTAGTTTGTAACACAATAACACTCACATTCCTCTCTGAACCAGACATCCGACAGTCAACACCATTTGAATGGGTTCAATTTAGCAAGGTAGCTGGAATAAATAGGTTATCATACTAACCACAATGATAAGATGGATAGCAGCTCGGTAGTACCAGAGCCATAGAGCGTTTTGGGTGCTCTAATGAAAATGACACCAATGAGGTCATAATCAAATACAGGCAGCACATTTTAGCGGGGTTTATTAACTGGACTTTTAACAATTAAGTGTTCCATTTGTTTTTTACTGTACCCAAATACTATCAAGTGAAATATAGAAATATGGTGACGCAATACATGTCATCGTGGAATCTTGCGACTAAGCAAATTCAGTGCGAGATTCAATTTGACAGAACTCAAAACTAAATACATGGAAGTAGTACAATTCCTATAGGCATATTACAAGCATGCCGGCGTTGTTAATGATAAGTGGACACAGTGGAAGATACGCGTCATTTAGCCTATTTGACATGGATGGCTTTATGAATCACGTTTGTCAATGTTGATCAGTAAGTGAATTATATCTCCCTTCAACAAAGGTCATTCTGATGCCCCTCTCCCAGGGCTTATTACGCAGTTAAGTGTTTACTGAACAAAAAGTTGTCACAAGTCGGGCAACATTATGTAATACACGGCAAAAAGTAGTGCCTTTGATCTTCAGCAGCAAACTAAAGCAAAAAAAATAAAAATTGGTGGGTGTAGAGAAACACAGTAGAGCAGATTATATAAAAGCTTTTATTGGTCAGATACAAGAAATGTTATGCAGATGTCCATCATGTTACACATCACCTGTGGAAATAAAGTCAGAAGTTGCACATGAACCCCTCAAAATGCTTGTTGCTACGGTGAGACATCCTACTGTCCCATTTCAGTAACAATCTACAGTAAGCAGTAATCAAAAGGCAACGTTAAGTACAGTGGGGGGCAGGAACTGCAGTGAAGCAGAGATTGATCAACTTACTTAGACAGGTAGAGCTGTACTCACTAACCGCCTCGTCACCTGAGGAAAGATGCATGGAAATTGAGCAAAAAGGCACATGATAGCCCATTGTGCGTGTGCCCGGTGTACATTCATACTTTTCTGGTAATAGTCGTAGACTTTGACCACAGCAGGTTGGAGGTTCTTGACAGGAAAGTCTTCCACCATGACGAGCGTGTAGGACATGGTCTCCATTCGCTTCAGCTGGAAAACAAGGCCTTGCATTAGACTGCAATTAAATCAATACTGGCAATGCACCCATTTGAAAGTAGTGTCATTTTTACAGCTGTGTTTGTAGATGACTGGACCAGTAGTTCCAGTTCAGCCTAGGGTTCACCTACCCGTTCTACATAGATGATCACATGTCCATCCTTCTCATCAACACGCTTTGAAGTCTTCATCTGGAGGAACACAATGCGAACATTACAGTAGGATGGTAGTGTAGAGGTATCAAGCCACTTCTAGTGAACACAAAACGTCTGAACTCACAGGGTTCACTGAGGTCTTGTCTAGGACGAAGCCGGAAAGCAGTTTGACGTCAATAATAACCATGTTGGTCTCATTCCGGAGACCACTGTACCTACAAAAGACAATTTGAAATAAAGTCACGTCAGTCCACGTGCTTAAACTATACTTGTAGCTTTAAGGATGTTATTCCAGTTGGCTTGGTCAAAGAGGGCCAGTACCTGACTTTAACCACCAAGATGAGGGAGGGATTGGGTTCACACCTATCGACCACCTCAACTGTCACAGCAAAGGCAGAGACGTCTGGACGAGGGGGGGTGTTGTAATACAGAGCGATCTGGAACAGGTTGGAAGTCAGAGGTTACACAACTGCAGTAAGGTCGGTGATGGTAACTAAGGGGGTACAGTCTGACCTGGACAAACACACAGCTCTCCCCTTCAGCCCTGATCAGGTACTCTCCAGGAACCTGCTCTAGTGGCTGTTCCTGGTACAGCAGGCGGTTCTGCTGGTCCACCCTGAAGTCCTGCCTCCAGCCACCAGAGGTCACCACCACTGTAGTAGCACCTCCTGGACTGTAGGTGGCAGCACCGTATTTTGCCAGGGCCTGCAGTGCCACCACTGTGTCCTGGTGAAAAAGGTCAATAGACAATGTTATAGTATATGGAGTTGTTTGGTTTTTTTCAGTGGAATGTAGGCATCCCTACTTGTGTAGAAGAGAAGCCTCCATTGGGGTCCTGTTGCTTGACCAGCCAGAGGACGATGCTGGATGCGTAGTCCAAGCCAAAACCCTCCATCACCGGTCCGGAGAGAAGCGCGAGCAGCACGTACGAGGTCATCTCCACGGCGATGGAGTTCAGGCCAGTCCCAGGAGTGGCCGTTCCCTCCCAGTGACGAGCACCATCTGTGGAGGGCGTGTTCTCAGCATCAGGAACAGTTCTCACACACGACCCAACCGTTGCTTCTCATCATTGGCCCCTCTGAATCTACACCAGTTGTTCCATGGTCCTAACCCATGGGCACCAACCAGCCAGGCCAGTCTAGCCAGGTACCTGTGATCTGGGCAGCCTGGTCCAGGTGGGTGATCAGCATGCTCCGTGTGTCCTGGTCTCCTGCCAGGGTGAAGGTGTAGGAGAGCAGGGCTACAGTGTAGAGGTTAGCCACTGGGTTGGCTATCGCAGTCTGTAAGCAGCCCAGACAGGTCACCACCATGGGGTCCTGGAGACAGACAAGCAGTTAGGGTAAGGGGTGTGACTGCAGGGAGGTTACGGCAATACTGTAGACTGTCTCCACCTACAGTGGTGTCATGGCCCAGCTCCAGCAGAGCTGCAGTGACGTAGGCAGTCAGGGACACGTCGTCACTCACGCCTCCCTGAAAGTCACAAGACAAAACGGGAACCAAGTTGGCCAACAGGGCTTCGACAGAGGCGCTTCGTTTCAGGTGGTCATAACATGGCCAGGTATGTGGGATTAAATGTTGTGTCCCTAGATGACACCGATTTGGTCAAAGGCTTAAAGCCTTGTCAGGTCACGACGGTCACGCTGTACAAATCAGGGCCAGGTAGTGAATAGTCAACCTGATCCTTCTGCCTTTACCTGCATGTCATTGTGGAAGAGCTTCCCCACAGAGGTGACGCAGCCATTAGGCTGCTGCAGACCGGCCAACCAGGACTTCGCCATGGTGATGTGGACGGGGTCGATAAAAACTAAAGGACTCGCCCCTCCGAAAGACTTCATTACGAAGGTGGTCAACCTGTGGCCACAAACGAAACTCAGATGGCGGCAGCCAGCCAAACATGTGCTACAGCCAGTTGAGAAATGGGATTCATTTTGCTACTACAGCATCTCGGGCATCTAGATCGACCAAGCAGACCCACCACGTGTTGCCAGACTCATCCCTCTGGCCAAAGGCGCTGTACGATCCATCAGTATGTCTGTAGTTGAGCTCATTCTGATAACCTGAATAAAAAAAAAGAGAATCCAAACCCAACAGGTGAAAACACGTCACCACTGGAAGCCAGTCATTCAAGCCTTCCCACCGGCTTGTGCCTCGGACTCACCACCCTGCAGGAAGACGACGGCCTTGAGCCCGATCTCAGTGGTCAGTTGATGGGTGCTCCGCAGGTACTCCAGGATGTAGACGTTGGGGGCGAACTGAAGCATGTTCTGCTCTCCACAACCGGAGGGCATGGCCAGCAGGCTGCCCACATTCCTCAAGGCCCTGCCCATCAGGTCACCTGGGAGGAGGCGCCAGGTGGTCTTTATTGGAGCCAATTAAAAGAATTGCAACCGATGCTGCCAAGTGGCAGCAGTACTGAAGGGTGAGTATACAGTACTGGAGGTTCTTACCCAGGACAGAGAGCGAGGCCTTGGCTGATCCAATCACAAACTCAGCTGGCAGCTGCAGAGAGATCGTCTCCTCTACTGGACCCGCTGGAGACAGCAAGTGGACAAGAGCATTACCCATTAGAAGCGTCAACATGTGCAAGCCACCAGTGTTGATATTAGACCAGTGTTAGTAGCAGGCTCACCTGCAGGGCAGAGGAGAGCATTGTAGCTGACAGTCTCTTGGATCCCCTCAGCCTACAGGTAAAGACATTAAATCTTAACATCCTTGAGTTCATATGGGCTTGAACCCACAACATTGACGCAGCAGCAACTCACCTCCACCAAGAATGTCTGGACCACCGTGTCAATGCGGCCCATCTTGGGAACAGTGGGCAGGCCTTTGCCACAGCGAACAACGGTCTTTATGGCCTCTGCGCTCACCTTCACACTCACCTCCCCTAGTCAAACACCATCAAGGGTCAAGTCTTGCATGATCGAGTGCCTACAAAGCTCATATTCCCCCCTCCTCACCTAGAGCGGTGGGGGTGATGAGCCACTGGAAAGTTCTGCTCTCAATGGCACACAGACACAGCTGGTACTGGCAGTCAACACAGGATGTGATGCTGAACTGGTCTGATTGTGACACGGTCACTTTCACCTAAGGAGCAGATAGGACATTCAGGACACTTCATCCTCAAAAACAAAGAACCAGTCGTTGCTTAGTGACACCAGTAGTCGAGCCCCGCCTCCTTCAGGCTGCCGCAAGACAAGGAGCTCCTCATTTACCATGATGCACGTGGAGAGGTAGTTGAAGACGGTGGCCCGGAGGGCGAACACCTCGCCGCGGATGACTGAGAACGGTAAGGTGAGGCTGACGAAGAACGGCTGGAAGGCTGTGAGGGTCGTACTGGGCGCCAGACCCAGACCCCCAGGGGACGTGCAGAAAGCTCCAGAAGCCCATGTGGTAATGGTGTCAGGGACGGTCTTCTCAACCGTCATGGTGCCAGAGTCTCTGGGGGGGGAGAACATGCTGGGTTAGTCTGAAGAATCTAACAGCACCTCAAGAGTAGTTGACACGTTCAACATGTCACAATTCAAGGTTGGTCCAAGCATTGTAATTGACGCTGTACTTTATACCAAAACTACAACGCGTCTATTGAATGCTCATATCGGCAGGTGATTTACCCAACAGGCACCATGTCCCAGATCCAGGTTTCTGGGAAGTATGTTCGCAGTGTCTCTTCTCGGACCACGTCAGCTGAACCACTGATGGGGGCATTCAACACTAGGGGTGCAGCCTGAGGCTCTCTCTGCATAGCATTCAGCACTGGGAGAGAATGTTTTGGGGTTCATGGTCAGTCCCAACATGTCTGGGGAGAATCTCTGGTCATAGAATGCTGAAGGTTAACTTATGAAACCTGAACCCAGTATAAATGTGATGTGCATGGTTGAAATGATTATTCTGCATGAACATACCAGGGTAAGGGTAGGATGTACAGTCAAAAGGCATCTGCACATCAGAGTTGGTCATGATCTTCATGCCTATATCCTAAAAAAAGAAAGACAAAAGACTTGTATTGAACTACAAAAATCAGGGTTAAAAAAAAATTAGCCACTTAAATTTTTGCTTGAAAACAAGAAATACCATCCCTTGATAGCACTTACTCTGAAGACTCGATAAACATCGACCCTGTTGTTAAAAATCCAGAAGTGGCCTAATCGCCTGTCCACTGGCAAGGGAAAGGGGTTCAAGGGTCCCTCAGGTGTGCATGGGTTGGATTCAGGGTCTTCGATATTGTAATTGTAGCCTGACAACTTGTAGAACGGTAGTAGGCTATACACCTGCATACAGAGAAACAAAGGGTCACTGCAACGATCAAAACGCACGCAGTATACGAGCAGGCACTTGTCAAGATGGTTCCAGAGCATGTGGTCAGATAAGAGCGGCAGGGTACCGATTGGCTGCTGAGCTCCTCTCCAGGCTGTAGCAGCAGGACTGACTGGTCGATGGACCTGACGGAACAGAGGGAGCCTGGCTGAGCCTTCAGCATCAGGGACACAGTCCCTCCAGGTAGTGCCTGGAGCGAGGAGAACTGCAGAGACACCTGCACACACACAGCATAAACTTAGCATAGCCAATACACATGTATGGAAAGTTTGTTGGTTGAGGTTAGGAAGCCCTCTTATTGTACAATTCTGGCGATGCTGACCACATCCGCGTACCCCCCCACTACACACTTCCTTTTCAGAGGGCTTCAAGCATTTTACTGTCTGGGTGGGGTCTGATCAGTCATCCAAGTGGAATCCTGAACAATCTGACAACTAAAGATTACTGGTCAAATTCTGAACCCTAGTGGGGACCATGCATCTATGACTGGGTTCTACACAGGCGGTGGAGACAAGCATACCTTGTTCTTGAGGCAGAGCTCGACAGGGAAGTCCATGCTGTCGGCCACAATCACTCCATTGGGCATGATTGTGTACACAACCACTTGTGCCACTGGGGCAAGCTCATCAACATGCTCAAGTGGCACACGCAAAGTCCCTCGGTTTTCTAGAGACAGTTGACAGTATGATCAACCTACAGGAAAAGTTACAGTAAATGTGACAAGGCTCCTCGACTGTACCTGAGTTCTTCACAACAGACACGGGGAGACGCCCACTTCTCACCACACTGCCTCTGGACATCACCTACAGGACACACAAATACCAGACAAAGTTTATTACATTTACATTTAATCATTTAGCAGATGCTCTTATCCAGAACGACTTAAAGTACAGGGACATTCGAGGCAAGTAGGGTGAAGTGCCTTGCCCAAGGACACGTCATTCGACACGAGAATCGAACCAGCGACCTTCTGATTACTAGCCCGATTCTCTAACCGCTCAGCCACCTGCCCCCCTATGCTTTGTCAATGGAATCTAAGCAAACAACCACTCCACACCCAGGTCAGGCTGTGAACCCATCTTAGCTCTGCTTGCTTACGTAAAGCATGCTACGCCATCTTAAGTTCAGTTTGAGACCATTCCCTTTTTGGTGCCATGTTAAGACAACGGTCTCATCTAGAATCTCACCATATAAAAGAAGTCCATAGTCTTCTGGCCCTTATCGAGTTCCTTCCCCTTGACAGTGTAGGAGGCGAGTAAGACGGCGTCAGCGTCGCAGGATAAGCTCTGGTTGGCATACTGGAGAGATACAGAGCTCCTGCTCTTGGAGTAGAAGGCTGTGATGTAGTGGTAGGCTGAGCTGTATACTGGCGTGCGTGTCAGTCCAAAAGACAACGCTTCCAACGTGGAGCGGGCCTGAATACAGCACAAGAAAGCCAGGGGTGGAAGTTACGTGCTAAACAAGGTCACCTGGGTAGGGGGGGGGGGGGTGGCAGGCAGACCTCCAGAGATGCACCATTCTTCCAGGTGGTGGTGACCAGAGAGAAGGACACCATGCCACTGCTGTCTGTGGTAAGGGTCCAGTTCTCTGACTGCCCATCTGTATTCAGGATCAGGTAGACCAACTCGTCAGCAGCGGGGGAGAGGTCTGGGCCCACCACCTTGATCTGGAAATCACAGGACACAGATGACTGCAGCACAACACCAAAGCTGTCGGCTTAGTTTTTCATTAGAAACCAAAATCGCATATCCAACTGTATACATGGCTTGGAGCAGTGACCATTTCAAAAATGTGAAATTGATCATGTGCCGCATAGTTCTACTACGGCTGACGGTCGAGCGGTCACCTTGCCCTGGAAAAGGATGCCAGGTTTGAAGTATGAGGGGACACCCTCAAACGTGACATCTCTGATAGTGCTGGTGAACACGGCACTGCCACTGCCCTTCATGACAACCCCTGGTGGAAGGACAGACCAGGTCAGGGAAGAAAACATCCGTTTGAGCACCATGAATAGGCTCCAACATTGTCAGCATCTCCCTTTGCCACGTCACTGACCCAGTCTCCTCCCCTTACCTGTCCCACTCTCCTCTAGTTCCGCCTGCACCTCAAAGACATCCTGATACCCATATTGGTCCAGTCTGAACAGAGTCAAGTCCACCACTTGTGTCGCACAGCCGTTTGGATCAGTCAAACCCAGGTTATACTTCTCGCAGATGTTTGAGCCTCCTTCTGGGTGACCCCAAATAGAATAGTAGTTGTTCCTGCAGACCTCAGCCCTCAACGAGCCCAGGACAGGCTTCCCATACGTGTACCTGAGGACCAGCACACACTCAGCTTAATACCAAAACTGGTCTAACGGAGTCACGTGACCCAAGGTTTCTGTAGAACTTACTTTCCACACACCCTCAGTGTGACCTCAGTGTCTAGGATGGTGACGCTGGGCAGAGACACCGTGACCTCGAACTTGGGCAGAACTGGAATTGAGACAGTGTTAGAGCAGAACCAACCATCACCAGGGGCTTGAACACACACAGGGCCCATTCTGACCATATTCTTTGAGGTCGAAGCCAGTGGAGGTCTGCTCCCCCTTCTCGTTCCAGACGGTGATGATGTATCGGCCCAGAGGGGCCTCTGCTGTGGTGGGGTGGGAGAGGTCCAGCATGCCACTGACCGTTGAAAGGTCCAGCCACTGAGCGATGCGGTTGGAGTTGGGATCCTGGGCACCCGTCAGAAATGCAGAAAGTGTGTTTAGCGTCAGAGGGGAGGGGCATCTCCAGAAAATGGCTTGCCTGTCTGGGGTTAGTCCTTCAAATACCAAGTAGTCTTACCTGAATCGCCACAGTTTGATACTGGGGGGGAAAGAGAAACAGTGTAAAGCAAAGTTGACTGATCATGGAGCTACTGGAGGAAGTTAAGGATCAAAAACTTGGAGCAGTCTCAGGAGGTAGCTCACCTTCTGGTTGTACGTCCCAAAACTGGAAGTCAGAGAGACGACTCGGAACTGAACTGGAAAATGGTCAGAAAACATCACATACAGGAACAATGCCATCCAGCCAGTAGGCTTGGAATGTTTGTAGACCTGCAAGCGTGGCACAGACTAGCCATGCGCAAGTCAACTCAATTTTGTATTCCATGCCAAGCAGAGCAAAGGGGGAAAGAAGCGCATCAGAAGGGTCTCCAACAGGAATACCACCTACCCTTCTGGCCAGGTTTGTAGATGGGCTTGTCTGTCTGGATGATGGTGATGAAGTTAGAGGGTGTAATGAGGATCTTTGTCTCCTTGCTCATCGAGTCCTTATATCCAGTCAGAGAGACACCGAGGGTGGCCACAGTCTCAAGCAACACAGAGGGTACCTAAAAGACATCTAGATATGGGCATTTTGGCAGGCAAAACACATGGACTACAGATCTCAGCATTGGGTTAAAAAAGGAGTTCACTCCTCCAAAGCCAGAAACAGCCCTGTATGCATGAAGGTCTAGTCAAGCATGGAGGGCACTTGGCTCAGCTCGTAAAAAAGGTTTGACCTTAGCCCATCTACAGTACTTATTGGAGCGTACTGGCCTACACAACTTGACATTTACAAAACAGTTTAGGTCAACAAGCTAAGTTTTTACATGTGAACCATAGAGTAAGAGGGAGGGGGACAGACAGAAGGGGGGGAATACAAAAATACCTCAAAGGGGAGACAGATATAAAAGCCCTTGTTGACGCTGGTCTCCAGCAGCCTGGCTAACTGTCCCTGCTCCAGCTGAAGGGTCACCACGAGGGAAAGGGGCTCCGTGGGCTTGTGAACATGGACACACAGGGTCTCCATGCTCCCACCCACCACCTGGGAGCTCATCGTCACCAAGTAGATGCTACAGAGGACAAGACATGGATCAGTTGGCTGCCAAAGTACGCAACTCATCTAGGCTTGTCTCGACTCCGGCGGGAGTCAACAAGTTAATGGATTTCATGACTCTGCATTGAGTGATAACAAACCAAGCCACCATGTGGGTGTTGAGTTGTCAAGTAGTCGATGTGTGCACAACAAATTAAAGTGTAGTTTGCTCATCTCATACAGGACACAATTACACATTTCAAATGTTTGGTATGGAAATAGGCAAAGCGTACTTACGATTCATTGAACATGCGCGAGGTCGCAGTTTGCAAAAGCGCAGAAACCACTAAAGCGAAGAAGAGCATTTTTGGTTCCAAGACGGTACGGTCGGTGTTGGTCAGCCGCAAAGAGGAAAATGATCGGTCAGAAAATGTTCTTCGACCGGTGAATACTAAGGACTCACTGGATACATCTACTTGTAGCAAAGAACACGACTCCCAATTGGTTAATTGATGTCCCACCGTCTTCCTCCCGCCTCTTTGATTAAATCCACCAATTTAACCTACCTGACTATCGTGCGCTCATTCGCTGTCTTTTCGCGCGCATTGAAGTTGGCAAGGTCGTTTTTAGGAAGAAGTTAACAACATTCTGCAAGAAGCGAATTTTGTCCTTATCCAACTGATGGTAACAAAACGCATTTTTTTGTTGTTGACAGATTTCAAATTTACAAACTGAAGTAGCTATAGCTAACTGCTACTAATGTTTAAATAGCTATTGACTAGCAAAGTACTACTGTTGCATCTACAACTCAGCTAACTACTGTAACTTTCCGTTAGCTACTGTAATGTCTGTATCTGTACTAGCTAGATAATCTCGCTGTACTAGCCCTACTGAACACTACTAGCGTTACATGGTAAAGTTAGGCGAAACATCGACAATATCAGGCAATGGATTACAAGCTAGCTACCTTATCCCCAGAACATGGAACAGTTCTATATTGGAGAGTCAGGTCCTGGCCGTCAGTCAACTTCAAAATCTACCTACACAGCAAAGGTAGGCTACAGTAGTGTAATTTATGTCTTAGCCAAAAAATGTAAATGCTGTGATTCCATGAGGCTGACGTTAACTGAGTAGTCGTCCCTGAAATATGATTAAATAACGTCTTATGTATTTTTCCATAGGAACGTAAAACAACTTCCTTAACGAGACCTGGCATTGAGCATGACCTTTCAGGTGATGATACATTGTCATTTGACCTGGATGAAAGCCATGAACAGCAAAGGTAGGCTTCATGACGTGACATAATAGGCTGTTAGTGGTTAGGATAGTTGCCTTCAAGTGTTTTACCTTTTTAACATTTGAATGGTATCATATGGAGTTTTACATAATAGCTTAACTGAAGAATCTTCTCGTTTTTTTGCTGCAAGTGAGGACTCTGGTGCCAACATGTCAATCATCAGCGACAGAGAGGAGTCCAGCCAGCTGACCTTTACTCTCAACTCTAGGATAGAGGAGATAGGAAGGAGAGCTCAGAATCTGGTAGAGAGGATCAACCAGAGCAGGGCCACAGACCAGGAGATCATGACCAGCTTTGAGAACAAGCTGATGAGCAAGGTGATGATGTGGCAAGTGTCCTGGCTGTCAACGTCAACTTGATAGCAAGTTTTTGTATCAGAATCAGGTTGATTCGCCAAGTGTACACAAACAAGGAATTTGCTTTGGTGGGCAAATATTGGATACTATAGACCGGTTCTGCAGCCGTGACGATGTATGTATAATTGGTCCAGTAAGTGAAATGGTAAATGGTATATTTACAGTATGTGTGTAACGTTATATAGTGATGTCTGAAATAGATCCACTTGTGTGCCAGTGTATGTGAGCATTTGACCAGTGTACATGCGTTGGTGTGTGTGTGCATGTGTGTGCATGTGTGTGTCCAGGTGAGTGAGGTGTGCCTGCAGGTGAAGGAGCAGATGTTCCGGAGCTACGACGAGCACGGCCGTGTGATGGAGGGCCGTCTGAAGGAGCTGTCCGAGGTGCTGGCGAGGAGCAGCCAGCTCAGCACAGAGCTGCAGGGAGCCAGCCACACCCTGACCGCCATCAACATGGGCCTTCAGCAGAGACCCGGGCTCTGATCTGTCACACATGCACCTGCTATGACTGCCCTATACTGTAGGCCTAGTTCAGCCTACCCATTGTGTTCGTTGTGACTGTTGACATTACTGCACGGCCCTCTGTTCGACTGTGCTATTGATAGGTTCAATGTCTAAGTCGTTCAGGTGTGTATACTGTAACTGGCAGTCTTGCATGGTTGACCTTGGGCTTGTGCCTTGTGTGTGACAGTCAATGTGGTGTAACTGCCAAATGTAATAAACAATTTGAATAAAATTGAGATATTTACTCTCTCCCAATAATTGTCTCCCGAAAAACCCATCTTAACAAAAGGGATGCTATAAATCCTTACCATTGTCATTGTGAGATTCAATCCAAGTATATCCTGGCAGACAGCACATATCCATGGCATGTGAAGGGATAAAACTAGTGTTCCTCTCCACTGTAAACCACATCACAATACATTAAATCTGGTCCAAAACGTAAGCTGCGGTGCTGTTTAGACATTGAACCAGTTGTCTTCATGCCCAATCGCATTGATTGAAAATACATAACTCCCATGGATAAGTATGACAGAATAAACACCAGCTAAAAAAATTGTAGTAAATCATGCTGAATTAAATGGACCACACCTACTGTTTGAAGGTTTATACCCCAGGCACCTGATGCGCCCAACAAAACATAATTGAAACAAACCCCAAAATGTTTAAGGTCAGAAAAGCTTTATTCAAACCATGCATGACCACATCTGGTTAATGAGCTCATAAAGTAAGTAAGTAAGTAAGTAAGACTTTATTTATATAGCACATTTCATACAAGAATTGTAGCTCAAGGTGCTTTACATAAAATCAATAAAAACAATAATACAAGTGATAAACAATTCAAACAAAAATTAAAATCCCAATAAGATCTCTGTTCAAGAGAGAAAACAACTTTAAAGTAGGAAAACCCTTTTGAGATCAAATTACTTAAATGCTTCTGTAAAAAGGTAGGTTTTAAGCTGTCTTTTAAAAATGTCTAGAGTGTTTGCTTCCCTAATATTTATGGGTAATTTGTTTCATAGTTTTGGGGCGTAATTGACAAAGGCCGAATCACCAATCTTCTTATGACTGCTTCTGGTGACCTCTAATAGGCCTGCATTTGATGATCGCAGTGTTCTAGCTGGTGTGTAGTTTATAAAGGAGTTAGCAATGTAGCTAGGTCCTTGTCCGTGTAGAGCTTTGTATGTGAGGAAAAGGACCTTAAAGTCAATTCTGAAGGTAACAGGGAGCCAGTGTAAAGTAGCTAGGACAGGACTAATGTGTTCTCTCCTTTTAGTTTTGGTTAATAATCTAGCTGCAGAATTTTGAATGAGCTGTAGTCTTTCAATGGTTTTCTTGGGAAGACCAGTGAAAAGTGCGTTACAGTAGTCCAGCCGGCTGGATATAAAAGCATGAATTAACTTCTCTGCATCATTTTGGTTTATGAATGGTCGTACCTTTGCTATATTCCTCAGGTGAAAGAAAGCTGTTTTGGTCACTTTATTAATGTGAGAGTTGAAATTCAAATCTGAGTCCAGGATTACACCGAGACTCGTCACCTCTGGTTTTAGACAGGGGGTTAAGCCTCCAAAATTCTTATTAAGCATCTCTCTTTTGGATTTGGGTCCACATAGTAGGACTTCGGTTTTGTCTTCATTTAATTTAAGAAAGTTATCATTCATCCATTTGTTTATTGCCAACAGGCAGTTGGTAATGGAATTGATGGCCGTTGCATCGTTGGGTTCAGTGGATATATATAGTTGTGTGTCATCCGCATAGCTATGGAAATCTATGTTATGTTCTCTGATTATGTCGCCGAGTGGTAACATATAAAGAGAAAAAAGTAATGGACCTAAGCAGCTTCCTTGAGCAACCCTGTAGCAGTTCTCATGTTTCTTGGACCTATGGTCACCTAAACTAACATAAAACTTCCTTCCTGTGATATATGATTTCAGCCAGTTCAATACACTATCCGTGAACCCAATAAGCTTTTCCAGTCTATTGATTAGGATGTTGTGATCAATTGTATCAAATGCTGCACTGAGATCTAACAGGATAAGGATAGAGACTTTATTTGCATCAGAGTTTAGTCTGAGGTCGCTAATTATTTTGGTGAGAGCAGTTTCAGTACTGTGATATTTCCTGAAACCTGACTGCGAGACTTACAGGATGTTATTTTCTTCAAGAAAATAATTTAATTGGACTAAAACGATCTTTTCCAGTACTTTACTAATAAATGGAAGGTTTGATATTGGTCTGTAATTTGCAAGTAGACTGTTATCCAATTTGGGTTTCTTTAATAGGGGCTTTACAACAGCTGTTTTGAAGGCATCTGGGAAGACGCCAGTTCTAAGGGATGTGTTTATAATCTCTAGCACCGGACCTGAGACACTATCAAACACTCGCTTAAAGAATGTTGTGGGTATAGGATCAATATCTGAGGTTGTGGAGTTAGATTCGCTGACAATTTTGGAAAGTTCACTAAGTGTGATACAGGTAAATGTGCTCATGGTTATGTTGCAGAATCTACTGATGTCAGTTTCGACCCCACTATTAATAATACTCGCTCTGATCAAAGTTATTTTGTTCTTGAAGAACAAAGCAAGCTCTTCACATTTAACTGCTGAGGACGGAGGTGGGGCGGGAACAGTGTTTAGCAGCTGGTCAATGGTGGAGAAAAGAACTCTGGAATTTCTGGCATTTTCTGTAATAATGTTGGAGAAATATTCTCTCCTTGCTAGACGGATGGTTTTGTTATAGGTGGTTAGTGTATCTTTGTAGATATTGTAGTGGATAGTGATCTTTGTTTTCCTCCATTTTCTCTCTGCTGCACGGCATTTTCTTTTCGTTTCACTAACATTTTTATTTCTCAGCCATGGGTGCCAACAGATTACATCTTAACCCTCAAAAAACATTTCCTCAAAATGCTCAAGTGAAATTTAACCACGAGAAATGATGAGAGAGGTTGTGAGTTTGAACTTTGGTACTCACAAACACAGATCTGAAGACTCAGTCCCAAGTTCACATCTGGACCTCAATCTAAACCGTTTCCCCCCCCGAAAACATTTTAAATCATTTGACTAAAGTAACACTTTATCCCTTTTAATTGAAATTGGTTATAATGAAACTTTCTAACTTATGTTCAGAAAGTCAGGACTTTGAGACTGAGAGTAGAAAAATAGCTTTAGTCGGAATTGAAAATCTGCCTAAAATAATTATAGTTCACAACAGCCCAAAGGTTCAGTGATAAACTTCTCTTAAAACCTATACCTGGTTATTCCCTCAAAATAACGATTTAATGTACACAATCTACAAACTTAGGAGAGAGAAAACCTTGGCATTATGGTATACAGAGTTGACAGTCCATTTCAACAACCTGCCAGCTACTTAAGCATTGTTCAGAAGCAGTTTGAAGGGTGGTTTATATTAGTTGTTGTCTGTAGAGGTGCTAACAGCTGCTGGCAGTCTACTTCCCCACAGTGAAGGACTGTAGTCCAGTGATAGCTCTGCCCAGAATCAGAGCATGGATGTCATGGGTACCTGTGGAAGACCAGAAACAATAAGCACACAGGGAGTCAGATGGCTGAGCGGTGAGGGAGTCGGGCTAGTAATCTGAAGGTTGCCAGATTCCCGGTCATGCCAACTGACATTGTGTCCTTGGGCAAGGCACTTCACCCTACTTGCCTCGGGGGAATGTCCCTGTACTTACTGTAAGTCGCTCTGGATAAGAGCGTCTGCTAAATGACTAAATGTAAAATGTAAATGTAAGCACACACTTGGAATGGTGGGTGGCAGCAATGCATAATATGGGAATATCCACCAAACTAAATGTGCGAAGAAAATACAGATCGTGTGTTCTGCAGGGAATGTCTTAACCCTTGTGATATCTTCGGGTCATTCTGACCCATGAGTCATTGTAACCCACCGTCGTATTGCGACAAATTTACCGCATACAAAAACAAAGTGAAGCATTTTCTTTTAACCGTTGGGCTGTCTCAGACCCCCACATTGCAAAGGTTAAAAGAAAATTATTTGTATTTGTTTTTGTATTGGGTAAAATTCAGTGGCGGCTGCTGATCTTTCAAAGAGGGGAAGCTCATTTTCGGCCTACATCCTAAAAATGTTTTATTTATTTGGCTATTCACTGGCTAGTTCACCACTACGACACTAGCCTAGCCTACTGAATGAATGAACGAACGATCTAACAAAACAATATTAATCAAGGAGGAAATGTGGAAATTAGGTTAAACTGAAACAAGGAACGTGGTGTATAATTGTATGAAATGTATGATGAAAATTGGTTAGCAATTTCGCCAAGCAAATACCAAGAAATAGGTTGCTGCAGCTTTGGTGACTTTTTGTAGTACAACATTACTGTCAATCAAAAGGAGACGTAGTCTTTCGACAGACCCTCCAATCATCACGCGGAAGCTCAGCGTCCAGGCCAGCCCACTCCTCCATTCACCCCCAGAGACGCTGAGCGTCCGAGGCAGGACATAATCTCAGCATTCATCCAATGACCGTATAGTTTCGAAGCACTGAAAAAAACTGTTAAAAGCAGCCCCATTGAAGTCCATGTAAGCTGAGCTTCAACAGGGAAATGCACTGTGACGCTACGGGAATGTATGAGAAGGAAATCAGTCAGTCGACCTGCTAATATATGTAGCTGATTCTGAAAGAACTCGTCTTCGATATGAACGTGTTCTAACGCATTTAAAATGTTAACACAATAGTAAATATTTGACCATTAATTTTTTGAAATTTTAGGGGACGCTGAGCTTCCCTTGCAGTCTTAAAGAAATCGCCACTGGTAAAATTGGGTAAACACAACGATGGTTCGTTATGAACCTTTGGGTCATGTGACCCGAAGGCAGCACAAGGGTTAAAGATCTCTGCGGGTCTTAATTGTGGCAAAAGCAATACTTTCCTCCCATGTCTAGTGCTCCCATACTGCCCCCTGCTGGAGAGAATGTGCACTGACCCATCCATCCTCCTCTCCCCTCCCCTCCACCCTCCTCACCTTCGTAGGTGTTGACGGCCTCCAGGTTCATGACGTGGCGGATGACGTGGTACTCGTCGGAGATGCCATTGCCCCCCAGCATGTCTCGGGCGTGCCGGGCGATGTCCAGGGACTTGCCACAGCTGTTCCTCTTCAGCATGGAGATCATCTCCGGGGCCGCTCTGACGGGGGAGGAACCCGCAACACACGTCACCCCCTTTTCTACACGCCGTACCTAAGAGTCATCTGATCCGTCAAGGTATTCTTTGTTTCCAGGCCCCCTGTGTTCTCTAAAATGCCAGCTCTCTCCCCATGTTATGTGATGAATTTGATGGTTGACATATATCAAATCAAATCAAATGTATTTGTATAGCCCTTTTTACATGCAAGCATGTCACAGAGGGCTTCACATATGCCCATAGAACTGCCCCTCAACCAACCTAAACCCTCAAGGAAGACAAGGAAAAACTCCCAAAAAACTCAACAGGAGAAAAAAATGGAAGAAACCTTGGGAGGAGCAATTCAGAGAGGGATCCCCTCCTCCAGAGACGGTTGGTGAGAGAGAGGAGCAGAACACAGGCTAAACATAGTCATACAATGTCGATGGGTTTTTAAAACACCACAATCCATTGTTCAACTTTATAGATGTAGGACAGGACCGGGAGACTCGCGACCAGGTCCAGCGTTGGCTGACCGACGACCAGGCAGGTCGTCAACTGACAACTCAAACCCCCCACACTACAAGGGATGTGTGTGTGTGTGGGGGGGGGGCAGAGAGAGGAGAGCATGGATTAGAGAATGCCAGGAGCAGCTAACAGTTACAGTCATAATAGAATGAGATCCCCACCTGTCAAGTGTGGACTGGTGCAGCAATTTAACAGAGCAAAAAAGGGGAATTTGATGTAACACCACACACCAAGACAGCGACAGCCCCCCTCATTTGGAACATGAAATCTGTTCCAGGGGAAGAGAACTCTAAAATAAGTTATACTTATAGAATAAGGATGGAAACAACCCGTCCCCCGTTGCCTCCAACTAGTAACATACTTACCTTTAACAGTCGTAGAATTGACTAAACAATAACGTTTTTAACCTAATTTTAAATGTCGAAACAGTATCAGACTCCTTAATTGAGACAGGTAATTTGTTCCAGAGAAGAGGTGCTCTATATGAGAACGCCCTACCTCCAGCTGTTTTTTTCTTAATTTTGGGAACCACCAAAATTATTTCTATATTTTTTAGGACCGAAAATTTGAACCTCGGTTTTATCCGAATTTAGAAGAAGGAAATTTGCAGTCATCCAAGCTCTCAACCTAAAAAAAAACATTTTTCCATATATGTGGTTTAATCTGAGTTTGGTCCTCTTAAGAGGTTGTTTTTGACATCTACAAAAGCACCAGTCAGGGTTCGCCGTGTCCAGCCCCTACGTACTTCTTGTCGTCGATGAGCCTGCCCAGTTGCAGGCAAGCCTGCAGGCCGATGGTGATCTCAGTCAGCATGTCGGCCATCTTCTTCTGCATCAGCTGGTTCCTGGCCAGAGGCACCCCAAACTGGATCCTGGGGTGACGAGAGAGGGGACAGGAAACCGCGTCACTACAGTGCGTGGAGGAGAGAGGGGGCCTAACAGGGCACTGTGTTGAGAAACCGTCCTGTAGATGTGTTTATATATCTTATGGTTAGAATGTTGACGAATATGGACAGTTGAGGGTTCTTGAACGTGCTTAAGTAGCAGTGTAGAATCATGACATAATTACATTTCGCCCCGGATCTCCAGGGGCGCTGTACAGGGGGGAAAAGTTAGGACGATTCTAAGGGCCCCTGACTGACAGGGGCCCCAAAAAATAGGCAAAAAGTAATATAAAATTATATTATATATACCATCATCGAGTATAATACATTTAAAATATAATAATACAATGATGGCCCACTTTGAATTTTTGCCATGGGGCCCGAAATTCCTGGCGGCGCCCTTGCGGATCTCTAACCACAGGCTCAGATTGGTTACTAATTAAGATCTATTGGGTATCAAACAGCTTACACCACCTTATGAGCAATCAAATTGCGCAATCTGCTAAATGACTAAATGTAAATTGGGTGTGCTCAAGCCTTCGGCGAGAGCACAACCTTTGTTCTCTCACATATATATTATTATTCTTTTTGCCCCCCTAAAACTCAGTCAATATTTGGCCTACATAGACAACCTAGGTGTCAAAAGTTTCGTCTTGGTAGCGATTGAGTTGCTTCTATTGGGATTTACGTTCCGTTGCATGGTTTAGGCTCAAGTTACGTTTTTGTGGCGAAAAGTGAAGCTAACGGTGGCTAATTTGCTAGCCACAGTCACTGACGTTACTAACGTCACTACGTCACTAACGTCACGAAAACACGCGTGACTACCTTTGGCAGAACATTCGTTTCGCATCTGTTAACTTGGGGGATAGCTAGGCTAACTATAGCTTTACTGCAAGGCAGCTGCAGAAACGCCACAAGCAAAGAGGCCAGGGTGATAACTATTTACTCATTTTACTTTGTGATATGACACACAATTGTGATGTGTAATGTACAATATAAGCTGATATTATTAAGGAAGTACATCTACTTTCGGAAACAGTAGTCTACTATTTCACTGAAGTATTAGCATCATGACATTAGCCTGTGTTGCCCGGGCAACACATACTACAGTGGTCTATGATGTAGCGTTATCTGTTTTCAATCGTTAAAATAAACATTCCTCACATATACATTTTCGTTGTAGGATTTATTCTGACATTAGTAAACGATTTGTTGGTGAAATTACCATTACCTGTGGTTTCAAACTAGTGTACTGTAGCTCACTGCAACGCTGTAGCCTACGCGAGACACTACACAAACATCTAGCTACACAACTGTTTAGGAAGTCAAACGGCGACAGAACATGTTCGGCACTCCCCTTACTTAAATCAAAAGTCTATCTAACTACTAACCTGAACTTCATTGCCACAGCCTAAATGTTGTCATTCTGTTCATGAAAATAATTAATTTCAGCCTAAACCGTACAACGGAACGTTAAATCCAATTCAACCAACGCAATCGCTACTAAGATGAACACAGCAGTAGTCTAGTACTGTACCGTAGTAGTACAATTTACCGGGGCAACTTTTCCACACAGGGCTATATCGCATTTTGCGTTGTTACTGACAATGAATGATCGCTACCAGTGAGCTTTTTATGAATGAGCGATTTTCCACAAAATAAATGTCAAGCTTATTTACGTTTTGGGGGGCATATTTTCAGTTAGCAGATGGTACTGTTTGAATCGCGATTCCATCTTCTACTGCCGGGTAACGTCGTAGAATAATCTTCAAAGGGGGTTCTTTATTAATGAATGAATGCAATGAGTAGGCTAAATGCCTGAAAATATCACGAGAAGGGAAAAACTTAAAATGACGTTTAAGTCATAGAGATTAGGTCAATTTTTACACCGGTCTGCCAAATTTATTCGTTTTGATTCAACGATGAGGCAGCCTCTTGCAGGGGAAATGAGAAGACATCTATTTCATTCTACACTTCACTCGTATTTTCAGTTGTAAATGAGCAGCAAAAAAAAAATGCTTTTAAATCTATGTAATCTTTATAAATAATAAGTATGCATTTTTATATAAAATATACAGAAATATCAGTTGTAAAAATGTCATTCAAAAACGGACCCCTGTGCAACCGACGCAAGCAAGCACACCCTACAATTTCCCCAGAAATTGTACCCTCTCTAGTTGTTGGTATTATTATTAGGGTTCCTCCGGTAGGAGGGAACCTATTGTTATTGTTGGTATTCTTATTAGTATTTTTCTTCTCCTTGCGCCCATTTTGCGGAGGAACCCGCATCGCAGCTTGCAGCTATATTCTTATTATTATATTTCTTGCGCCACAATAACTCAACATGTTATTGGTAACACATTTTCTAATTTGGCACATTGATACTTCATCCAAGTGGGTACCCCCACACCAAATATGGGACACCTTCGACTGTAGGGGGCGCCACAGGCCACGCCCTAAAGTCCGATTTTCAAAGTGATGGCATTTCCACCCCATTGCTCCAATTCTTCTGAAACTTGGTGTGCATGGCTCATTTTTCACGAGGAACATAAAAGCCTCAAGGACTCATAAGGTCCGCCATGATGGATTTTCCTGTACAGTGATAATTTGGGAAAACCTTCAAAATTCCTCTTCTCTTGAACCAAAGCTTTAATTGACTTGAAATGTTGAACAGATATGTATCATGGATGTATCTAAAAACGTTACTTAAGACAGTTGAATCAAATACAAAATGGCTGAAAAGGGTGTACTTATGTAAATGTCCACATTGCCTCAATACATTTGTGTCACTAAATCAAATGTCATTTTGAATGATGGTTTTTCAAACCTAATAGGGTTCAAGATGACATCACTCTGAAGTACCATAAACAATTTCACCTTGGTATGTCAAAAGATCATTGAATTAGAGCTGTTTCAACCTTGGCTGAATCTAACAAGGCTTACCACAGGAGAAACAGCTTACTTTTTCATACAGTAACTGAACATGACAATATTCAACACTGAGAATAGCTCAATGGGCTGGGACGGTGACCCGCTAAGTATAAGGTCGTAGGTTCGAATCCAGCCACAGTGGTTGAGCCTATCTTAAATTTGAATATCTGTTTAGTTAAACAGGATGACATCGTTCTGAAGTACCATGCGCAATTTCACCTTGGTATGTCAAAAGATCATTGAATTACAGCTGTTTAAACTTTGGCCGAATCGAACAATCCGTGCTACAGGAGAAACGGATTCTTTTTTTGTACAGTAACTGACCACGCATTCTCATCCTCGAGGGTAGCTCAATGGGTTGAAACGGTGTCCTACAAAGTGCAAGTCACAGGTTTGAATCCAGGCACAGTCTTTTGGCCTGTCATAATTTAGATTACTTGTTTAGTTAAACATGCAGACATCATTCTGAAATACCATGTGCAATTTCATGCAATTTCACCTTGAAATGTCAATCGTTTCTTAAACTTTGTCCCAAAGTTGACCAAAAACTAATACTCATATCACGCAGTCGGAACACAGCTAGATAATCAGCGTCAGCACCCTTGGGTACCCAGCATGCAGTGCGGCATGTCAAAAAAACGCAAAGACTTGTGGAAAATAGTTTGGTTACAACAGCCGTGCGAGGGATTTCAGTTGTTGTGTTCGTTCAGTTAGATGTTTGTAATGTTATTGTTTGTTGGTTAATATTTACATTTAGTCATTTAGCAGACGCCCTTATCCAGAGCGACTTACAGTAAGTACAGGGACATTCCCCTGAGGCAAGTAGGGTGAAGTGCCTTGCCTAAGGACACAACGTCATTTTGCACGGCTGGGAATCGAACTGGCAACCTTCTGATTACTAGCCCGACTCCCTCACCGCTCAGCCATCTGACAAATATAATTTTGTTGGTCACCCTGATTGTGCATGTTGTGTAGTTTAATGGCACCAGAGAGTCGGCTGCTGTGCTGTGACAGGCTATTCTTGCAAGGAGCTGAATATGAGTGCTGCCCTATCCCAGTTGCCCACATGACTATTGTTAGTCGTGCATTGACTGAGAGTCTGGAAAGAGATCAACTCAAAAAGAGTTTCCGTATCCTATAAAAAGTTAATACTCAGCCCTTACTAATTATAAAATCTCAGCAGTTGGTGTGTAGCAGAGAGGCTAGAGAGACAGACTAGTAACCTTATGCTCATGAGTTCAAATCCCCGTTCAGCCTATTATTGTTGGCCAAACATGAAATAGTTTTGCTCTCTTGTTGTCCAAGTCTCGATCTTCTACAGTGCACATGTTTATAATATTTTGCCATTTTGCGGAGGAACCCGCATCGCTGCTTGCAGCTATATTCTTATTATTATATTTCTTCTCCTTGCGCCCCAATATCTCAAAAGGTCCCTGGTCATAAATGTTCTAATTTGGCACATTGATACTACATCCAAGTGGGTACCCCCACACCAAATACGGGCCACATCGGACCATAGGGGGCGCCACAGGCCACGCCCAAAAGTACAATTTTATAAGTGATGGCATTTCCACCCCATTGCTCCAATTCTTCTGAAACTTGGTGTGCATGCCTCATTTGTCATGAGGAACAAAAAAGCCCCAAGGACCCATAAGGTCCACCATGATGGATTTTCCTGTACAGTGATAATTTGGGAAAACCTTCAAAATTCCTCTTCTCTTGAACCAAAGATCTATTTGACTTGGAATTTTGTACAGATATGTATCATTGATGTATTTAAAAACTTTACTTAAGGCAGTTGAATCAAATACAAAATGGTTGAAAGGGGTGTATTTATGTAAATGTCCACATTGCCTCAATATGTTTGTGTCACTAAATCAAATGTCATTTTGAATGATGGTTTTTCCAAACCTAATAGTCTTTAATGTGACACCCCCCTGAAGTACCCTGCAAAGTTTCACCTTGATATGTGAAAATATGACTGAATTACAGCTGTTTGAGCTTGGACAAAATCTGACAATGCTTGCCTTTTTTTATTATCCAGTTACTGAACATGGCAAAATCCGGATCTGTGAATGGGTCAATTAGATGAGATGTTGTGCTGGTAAACGTAGGGTTGTAGGTACAAAACCAGTCAAATGCATATTTTTTTTGTTGTTGGACAGAACTGTTTCCAGTCTTCCGGTCAATCCTCCGGTTGTAAAACATAGCAATGAGTGTTTATTTGAGCCCATAACAACACTCAGATCATCTGTTTAGGCGAGACTGTGTAAACCACTGCAAAACAAGACAGGTTTACTACAGTAGCTAGCTACTTGGAGTCTATGCATGGTAGTGTCAGATTCACAACCGAGTTAGCTTTAATGAAGTATATTGATTGTTCAGCTGGATCCCTTGCCTGTTGCACAAATTCATTTCAGTAACCTAAACCAGGACAAGGTATAAACTTTTTTTTTATTATTATGACAGAAATTACAGTTTCAAGTCTTCTGGTTAATCCCAGTGTAACTATCTATGATGTCAATTTTACAACATTTTGCCATGTTGAAGGAGGAATCCGCCATTGCTGCTTGCAGCTATATTGTCTGGTTGAAATTTGATGGAAGGTTTTACTCGGAATCAACCATAAATCTGAGTTTCATCACCGTTTATTAAGCCACATTTACCAGTGGATTAGTACCTGCTAAATGTATTGCATTAATGGAATCTCGTTTGCAGTGGTGAAATGTGCAGAAGGGACACTATTCATTCCAACTGTAGCGGGGTTTTCACGGTTAAGATTAGCTATACTTAATTTATAATAAAGTATATAGTTCTTGGGGGCACCACCTCTTATTTGTTAAAGGGACAGAGGAAACCTTATTGAGTAATATCCTTCGTAATAATCAGTCTAATCTTAAGTAGTGAATTCTATGAAAGTAGAGCAGATCAGATAACATGAGGGATAACGCGAGTATTATAAACAATGATTTATTTAAGGAAATGTAATTATAATGAACAAATACCAGAGAAGTTATAGGTTAGTTGAGAGAGTTGAGTTGAACTGTATACAGTAGGTCCTAAACTATGATGAGGGTTGGTACAAGATGGTCGGTTGAGAGCGTGTGGGGAGGGGGAAGAGAGAGAGAGATAGGCTTCTGGTGAACAATGGGAGAGTATGTTAACTAATCCTAACGAAAGTTAAGTTAAATCATTTGCAAACTAAAATCAAACGTAACTAATTAAATCACAATATGCCAATGTTCACAAGTAAGAAATGTAGCAATATCGCAGTTACTGTTGTCAGTTTGAAGAAGATGAGTCCATGTTCCGTTCGTTGTTGTCAAACGGTTAGAGCAAAGGAATCTTTCGTTCAAGTTCCTAGTGGTCCAGTGAGTTGCTGATTGAGAAGGATGTCAGATGTGTCGCAAACACTTCCGGTGAATCCTTGCGAAAAAGCAAGGTTTGCTTGTGCGTCGGCATTTTATAATCCTTGCGAAAGGGGGGTATCCTTTTGGAGGTGAACTCTTTGATTGGTCAGTTACTCCTGACATTGACGTATGGGTGTGAAGTGGTTGATAACTTTTCAGAGTTCAGCTATTTCAAATGTCCATGTATTGCTTATACTTCAAAATATAACAATACAACATTAATAAATGGTTTAGTTTGTAGATTACAATCATTTTGATATCAAGATTGACTGATTTATCATAACAGGAAAAGAAGTTACATTAAAACATCAAATTATATCAACACAGCATTAAAGGGAAAGCATACATTATAACACATCAACTACTGTCATTGAAATAGTGTCCATGAGCCATGTAGTCGTTGAGAATATGTTTGTAAATCCAGAAATGTTAGTTCTTCCTTAAAATCCTTTGTCTCCATACTGTAAGGCCATTTTGGTCTACCTTCTGACCCCATGCTGGGCCAGAAGCTTTGAAGCTCCTGCTCTGGAGATAAGGACAAAGGGGGAAAACCCCCTTTCTCCCTGTCGGGGGTAGGGGAAAGGTGTGATGGTACGTGGTTTGTCTGTTGGCTCTGCTACACAACTCGATGTGACCAAGATACAGTATGGGATAGTCAAGGTTGGACAGTGATAGATAAACCGTTTGTCAATCCAAATGCATACTCAACACATTTATAGACAATTTGTTCAAAACATATGACCGAATCAAAATGCAGATTCATTGGTCAAACATTGAACAGCCTTTTTCTTATGTAAGTGGGTTTGGGCATACCCACACTAGGATTTGTTAGTTTCATAATTCCCTACTTCAAATCAGAGGGAGCAGCCAGACATTCAAAGACGCTGAAGAGGTTTTATTCAGTGTAGAACTGGAGCCTGGATCTGCAGGGCCCAGCTCTCGGGTTCTGTGAGCAAGCTGGGGCCAGTTGTGCAGTTCGAGGAGCCAGTTACATTAAACATTATTGTTGTGATATACAGTAGTTTTCTTCATTGCATCGACAGGCAAAATACCAGGTTTATCATTATTCAGTCTCTACATTTAGGGGGGCCACAGGGGGGGTCTGAGCTTGTTGTCGCAGGGGCGTGACCTCTTGGCCTTGATGGGAAAAACCCTATAGATTATCCACTGGATATAGACTTCAATATTACTCACAAAGAAAATTCTGCCTCTCGTACGTCTGTGTGTGCATACTCTCACAACACACACACACAGCGGACTATGGCTGTGAGTTCCTGTTAGTGGGAAATTCTAGAAAGGAACAATGACTAAAACAGAAGGGCTCAAATACAAAACTGTTGCAGTCGCCCCTTCCAAGGACCAGTTTCCAGGGTGATCAATAGACGTTAGTTTGTAACACAATAACACTCACATTCCTCTCTGAACCAGACATCCGACAGTCAACACCATTTGAATGGGTTCAATTTAGCAAGGTAGCTGGAATAAATAGGTTATCATACTAACCACAATGATAAGATGGATAGCAGCTCGGTAGTACCAGAGCCATAGAGCGTTTTGGGTGCTCTAATGAAAATGACACCAATGAGGTCATAATCAAATACAGGCAGCACATTTTAGCGGGGTTTATTAACTGGACTTTTAACAATTAAGTGTTCCATTTGTTTTTTACTGTACCCAAATACTATCAAGTGAAATATAGAAATATGGTGACGCAATACATGTCATCGTGGAATCTTGCGACTAAGCAAATTCAGTGCGAGATTCAATTTGACAGAACTCAAAACTAAATACATGGAAGTAGTACAATTCCTATAGGCATATTACAAGCATGCCGGCGTTGTTAATGATAAGTGGACACAGTGGAAGATACGCGTCATTTAGCCTATTTGACATGGATGGCTTTATGAATCACGTTTGTCAATGTTGATCAGTAAGTGAATTATATCTCCCTTCAACAAAGGTCATTCTGATGCCCCTCTCCCAGGGCTTATTACGCAGTTAAGTGTTTACTGAACAAAAAGTTGTCACAAGTCGGGCAACATTATGTAATACACGGCAAAAAGTAGTGCCTTTGATCTTCAGCAGCAAACTAAAGCAAAAAAAATAAAAATTGGTGGGTGTAGAGAAACACAGTAGAGCAGATTATATAAAAGCTTTTATTGGTCAGATACAAGAAATGTTATGCAGATGTCCATCATGTTACACATCACCTGTGGAAATAAAGTCAGAAGTTGCACATGAACCCCTCAAAATGCTTGTTGCTACGGTGAGACATCCTACTGTCCCATTTCAGTAACAATCTACAGTAAGCAGTAATCAAAAGGCAACGTTAAGTACAGTGGGGGGCAGGAACTGCAGTGAAGCAGAGATTGATCAACTTACTTAGACAGGTAGAGCTGTACTCACTAACCGCCTCGTCACCTGAGGAAAGATGCATGGAAATTGAGCAAAAAGGCACATGATAGCCCATTGTGCGTGTGCCCGGTGTACATTCATACTTTTCTGGTAATAGTCGTAGACTTTGACCACAGCAGGTTGGAGGTTCTTGACAGGAAAGTCTTCCACCATGACGAGCGTGTAGGACATGGTCTCCATTCGCTTCAGCTGGAAAACAAGGCCTTGCATTAGACTGCAATTAAATCAATACTGGCAATGCACCCATTTGAAAGTAGTGTCATTTTTACAGCTGTGTTTGTAGATGACTGGACCAGTAGTTCCAGTTCAGCCTAGGGTTCACCTACCCGTTCTACATAGATGATCACATGTCCATCCTTCTCATCAACACGCTTTGAAGTCTTCATCTGGAGGAACACAATGCGAACATTACAGTAGGATGGTAGTGTAGAGGTATCAAGCCACTTCTAGTGAACACAAAACGTCTGAACTCACAGGGTTCACTGAGGTCTTGTCTAGGACGAAGCCGGAAAGCAGTTTGACGTCAATAATAACCATGTTGGTCTCATTCCGGAGACCACTGTACCTACAAAAGACAATTTGAAATAAAGTCACGTCAGTCCACGTGCTTAAACTATACTTGTAGCTTTAAGGATGTTATTCCAGTTGGCTTGGTCAAAGAGGGCCAGTACCTGACTTTAACCACCAAGATGAGGGAGGGATTGGGTTCACACCTATCGACCACCTCAACTGTCACAGCAAAGGCAGAGACGTCTGGACGAGGGGGGGTGTTGTAATACAGAGCGATCTGGAACAGGTTGGAAGTCAGAGGTTACACAACTGCAGTAAGGTCGGTGATGGTAACTAAGGGGGTACAGTCTGACCTGGACAAACACACAGCTCTCCCCTTCAGCCCTGATCAGGTACTCTCCAGGAACCTGCTCTAGTGGCTGTTCCTGGTACAGCAGGCGGTTCTGCTGGTCCACCCTGAAGTCCTGCCTCCAGCCACCAGAGGTCACCACCACTGTAGTAGCACCTCCTGGACTGTAGGTGGCAGCACCGTATTTTGCCAGGGCCTGCAGTGCCACCACTGTGTCCTGGTGAAAAAGGTCAATAAACAATGTTATAGTATATGGAGTTGTTTGGTTTTTTTCAGTGGAATGTAGGCATCCCTACTTGTGTAGAAGAGAAGCCTCCATTGGGGTCCTGTTGCTTGACCAGCCAGAGGACGATGCTGGATGCGTAGTCCAAGCCAAAACCCTCCATCACCGGTCCGGAGAGAAGCGCGAGCAGCACGTACGAGGTCATCTCCACGGCGATGGAGTTCAGGCCAGTCCCAGGAGTGGCCGTTCCCTCCCAGTGACGAGCACCATCTGTGGAGGGCGTGTTCTCAGCATCAGGAACAGTTCTCACACACGACCCAACCGTTGCTTCTCATCATTGGCCCCTCTGAATCTACACCAGTTGTTCCATGGTCCTAACCCATGGGCACCAACCAGCCAGGCCAGTCTAGCCAGGTACCTGTGATCTGGGCAGCCTGGTCCAGGTGGGTGATCAGCATGCTCCGTGTGTCCTGGTCTCCTGCCAGGGTGAAGGTGTAGGAGAGCAGGGCTACAGTGTAGAGGTTAGCCACTGGGTTGGCTATCGCAGTCTGTAAGCAGCCCAGACAGGTCACCACCATGGGGTCCTGGAGACAGACAAGCAGTTAGGGTAAGGGGTGTGACTGCAGGGAGGTTACGGCAATACTGTAGACTGTCTCCACCTACAGTGGTGTCATGGCCCAGCTCCAGCAGAGCTGCAGTGACGTAGGCAGTCAGGGACACGTCGTCACTCACGCCTCCCTGAAAGTCACAAGACAAAACGGGAACCAAGTTGGCCAACAGGGCTTCGACAGAGGCGCTTCGTTTCAGGTGGTCATAACATGGCCAGGTATGTGGGATTAAATGTTGTGTCCCTAGATGACACCGATTTGGTCAAAGGCTTAAAGCCTTGTCAGGTCACGACGGTCACGCTGTACAAATCAGGGCCAGGTAGTGAATAGTCAACCTGATCCTTCTGCCTTTACCTGCATGTCATTGTGGAAGAGCTTCCCCACAGAGGTGACGCAGCCATTAGGCTGCTGCAGACCGGCCAACCAGGACTTCGCCATGGTGATGTGGACGGGGTCGATAAAAACTAAAGGACTCGCCCCTCCGAAAGACTTCATTACGAAGGTGGTCAACCTGTGGCCACAAACGAAACTCAGATGGCGGCAGCCAGCCAAACATGTGCTACAGCCAGTTGAGAAATGGGATTCATTTTGCTACTACAGCATCTCGGGCATCTAGATCGACCAAGCAGACCCACCACGTGTTGCCAGACTCATCCCTCTGGCCAAAGGCGCTGTACGATCCATCAGTATGTCTGTAGTTGAGCTCATTCTGATAACCTGAATAAAAAAAAGAGAATCCAAACCCAACAGGTGAAAACACGTCACCACTGGAAGCCAGTCATTCAAGCCTTCCCACCGGCTTGTGCCTCGGACTCACCACCCTGCAGGAAGACGACGGCCTTGAGCCCGATCTCAGTGGTCAGTTGATGGGTGCTCCGCAGGTACTCCAGGATGTAGACGTTGGGGGCGAACTGAAGCATGTTCTGCTCTCCACAACCGGAGGGCATGGCCAGCAGGCTGCCCACATTCCTCAAGGCCCTGCCCATCAGGTCACCTGGGAGGAGGCGCCAGGTGGTCTTTATTGGAGCCAATTAAAAGAATTGCAACCGATGCTGCCAAGTGGCAGCAGTACTGAAGGGTGAGTATACAGTACTGGAGGTTCTTACCCAGGACAGAGAGCGAGGCCTTGGCTGATCCAATCACAAACTCAGCTGGCAGCTGCAGAGAGATCGTCTCCTCTACTGGACCCGCTGGAGACAGCAAGTGGACAAGAGCATTACCCATTAGAAGCGTCAACATGTGCAAGCCACCAGTGTTGATATTAGACCAGTGTTAGTAGCAGGCTCACCTGCAGGGCAGAGGAGAGCATTGTAGCTGACAGTCTCTTGGATCCCCTCAGCCTACAGGTAAAGACATTAAATCTTAACATCCTTGAGTTCATATGGGCTTGAACCCACAACATTGACGCAGCAGCAACTCACCTCCACCAAGAATGTCTGGACCACCGTGTCAATGCGGCCCATCTTGGGAACAGTGGGCAGGCCTTTGCCACAGCGAACAACGGTCTTTATGGCCTCTGCGCTCACCTTCACACTCACCTCCCCTAGTCAGAAACACCATCAAGGGTCAAGTCTTGCATGATCGAGTGCCTACAAAGCTCATTCCCCCCTCCTCACCTAGAGCGGTGGGGGTGATGAGCCACTGGAAAGTTCTGCTCTCAATGGCACACAGACACAGCTGGTACTGGCAGTCAACACAGGATGTGATGCTGAACTGGTCTGATTGTGACACGGTCACTTTCACCTAAGGAGCAGATAGGACATTCAGGACACTTCATCCTCAAAAACAAAGAACCAGTCGTTGCTTAGTGACACCAGTAGTCGAGCCCCGCCTCCTTCAGGCTGCCGCAAGACAAGGAGCTCCTCATTTACCATGATGCACGTGGAGAGGTAGTTGAAGACGGTGGCCCGGAGGGCGAACACCTCGCCGCGGATGACTGAGAACGGTAAGGTGAGGCTGACGAAGAACGGCTGGAAGGCTGTGAGGGTCGTACTGGGCGCCAGACCCAGACCCCCAGGGGACGTGCAGAAAGCTCCAGAAGCCCATGTGGTAATGGTGTCAGGGACGGTCTTCTCAACCGTCATGGTGCCAGAGTCTCTGGGGGGGGAGAACATGCTGGGTTAGTCTGAAGAATCTAACAGCACCTCAAGAGTAGTTGACACGTTCAACATGTCACAATTCAAGGTTGGTCCAAGCATTGTAATTGACGCTGTACTTTATACCAAAACTACAACGCGTCTATTGAATGCTCATATCGGCAGGTGATTTACCCAACAGGCACCATGTCCCAGATCCAGGTTTCTGGGAAGTATGTTCGCAGTGTCTCTTCTCGGACCACGTCAGCTGAACCACTGATGGGGGCATTCAACACTAGGGGTGCAGCCTGAGGCTCTCTCTGCATAGCATTCAGCACTGGGAGAGAATGTTTTGGGGTTCATGGTCAGTCCCAACATGTCTGGGGAGAATCTCTGGTCATAGAATGCTGAAGGTTAACTTATGAAACCTGAACCCAGTATAAATGTGATGTGCATGGTTGAAATGATTATTCTGCATGAACATACCAGGGTAAGGGTAGGATGTACAGTCAAAAGGCATCTGCACATCAGAGTTGGTCATGATCTTCATGCCTATATCCTAAAAAAAGAAAGACAAAAGACTTGTATTGAACTACAAAAATCAGGGTTAAAAAAAAATTAGCCACTTAAATTTTTGCTTGAAAACAAGAAATACCATCCCTTGATAGCACTTACTCTGAAGACTCGATAAACATCGACCCTGTTGTTAAAAATCCAGAAGTGGCCTAATCGCCTGTCCACTGGCAAGGGAAAGGGGTTCAAGGGTCCCTCAGGTGTGCATGGGTTGGATTCAGGGTCTTCGATATTGTAATTGTAGCCTGACAACTTGTAGAACGGTAGTAGGCTATACACCTGCATACAGAGAAACAAAGGGTCACTGCAACGATCAAAACGCACGCAGTATACGAGCAGGCACTTGTCAAGATGGTTCCAGAGCATGTGGTCAGATAAGAGCGGCAGGGTACCGATTGGCTGCTGAGCTCCTCTCCAGGCTGTAGCAGCAGGACTGACTGGTCGATGGACCTGACGGAACAGAGGGAGCCTGGCTGAGCCTTCAGCATCAGGGACACAGTCCCTCCAGGTAGTGCCTGGAGCGAGGAGAACTGCAGAGACACCTGCACACACACAGCATAAACTTAGCATAGCCAATACACATGTATGGAAAGTTTGTTGGTTGAGGTTAGGAAGCCCTCTTATTGTACAATTCTGGCGATGCTGACCACATCCGCGTACCCCCCCACTACACACTTCCTTTTCAGAGGGCTTCAAGCATTTTACTGTCTGGGTGGGGTCTGATCAGTCATCCAAGTGGAATCCTGAACAATCTGACAACTAAAGATTACTGGTCAAATTCTGAACCCTAGTGGGGACCATGCATCTATGACTGGGTTCTACACAGGCGGTGGAGACAAGCATACCTTGTTCTTGAGGCAGAGCTCGACAGGGAAGTCCATGCTGTCGGCCACAATCACTCCATTGGGCATGATTGTGTACACAACCACTTGTGCCACTGGGGCAAGCTCATCAACATGCTCAAGTGGCACACGCAAAGTCCCTCGGTTTTCTAGAGACAGTTGACAGTATGATCAACCTACAGGAAAAGTTACAGTAAATGTGACAAGGCTCCTCGACTGTACCTGAGTTCTTCACAACAGACACGGGGAGACGCCCACTTCTCACCACACTGCCTCTGGACATCACCTACAGGACACACAAATACCAGACAAAGTTTATTACATTTACATTTAATCATTTAGCAGATGCTCTTATCCAGAACGACTTACAGTAAGTACAGGGACATTCGAGGCAAGTAGGGTGAAGTGCCTTGCCCAAGGACACAACATCATTCGACACGAGAATCGAACCAGCGACCTTCGGTTAGAGAATCGGGCTAGTAATCAGCACAGCCACCTGCCCCCCTATGCTTTGTCAATGGAATCTAAGCAAACAACCACTCCACACCCAGGTCAGGCTGTGAACCCATCTTAGCTCTGCTTGCTTACGTAAAGCATGCTACGCCATCTTAAGTTCAGTTTGAGACCATTCCCTTTTTGGTGCCATGTTAAGACAACGGTCTCATCTAGAATCTCACCATATAAAAGAAGTCCATAGTCTTCTGGCCCTTATCGAGTTCCTTCCCCTTGACAGTGTAGGAGGCGAGTAAGACGGCGTCAGCGTCGCAGGATAAGCTCTGGTTGGCATACTGGAGAGATACAGAGCTCCTGCTCTTGGAGTAGAAGGCTGTGATGTAGTGGTAGGCTGAGCTGTATACTGGCGTGCGTGTCAGTCCAAAAGACAACGTTTCCAACGTGGAGCGGGCCTGAATACAGCACAAGAAAGCCAGGGGTGGAAGTTACGTGCTAAACAAGGTCACCTGGGTAGGGGGGGGGGGGTGGCAGGCAGACCTCCAGAGATGCACCATTCTTCCAGGTGGTGGTGACCAGAGAGAAGGACACCATGCCACTGCTGTCTGTGGTAAGGGTCCAGTTCTCTGACTGCCCATCTGTATTCAGGATCAGGTAGACCAACTCGTCAGCAGCGGGGGAGAGGTCTGGGCCAACCACCTTGATCTGGAAATCACAGGACACAGATGACTGCAGCACAACACCAAAGCTGTCGGCTTAGTTTTTCATTAGAAACCAAAATCGCATATCCAACTGTATACATGGCTTGGAGCAGTGACCATTTCAAAAATGTGAAATTGATCATGTGCCGCATAGTTCTACTACGGCTGACGGTCGAGCGGTCACCTTGCCCTGGAAAAGGATGCCAGGTTTGAAGTATGAGGGGACACCCTCAAACGTGACATCTCTGATAGTGCTGGTGAACACGGCACTGCCACTGCCCTTCATGACAACCCCTGGTGGAAGGACAGACCAGGTCAGGGAAGAAAACATCCGTTTGAGCACCATGAATAGGCTCCAACATTGTCAGCATCTCCCTTTGCCACGTCACTGACCCAGTCTCCTCCCCTTACCTGTCCCACTCTCCTCTAGTTCCGCCTGCACCTCAAAGACATCCTGATACCCATATTGGTCCAGTCTGAACAGAGTCAAGTCCACCACTTGTGTCGCACAGCCGTTTGGATCAGTCAAACCCAGGTTATACTTCTCGCAGATGTTTGAGCCTCCTTCTGGGTGACCCCAAATAGAATAGTAGTTGTTCCTGCAGACCTCAGCCCTCAACGAGCCCAGGACAGGCTTCCCATATGTGTACCTGAGGACCAGCACACACTCAGCTTAATACCAAAACTGGTCTAACGGAGTCACGTGACCCAAGGTTTCTGTAGAACTTACTTTCCACACACCCTCAGTGTGACCTCAGTGTCTAGGATGGTGACGCTGGGCAGAGACACCGTGACCTCGAACTTGGGCAGAACTGGAATTGAGACAGTGTTAGAGCAGAACCAACCATCACCAGGGGCTTGAACACACACAGGGCCCATCTGACCATATTCTTTGAGGTCGAAGCCAGTGGAGGTCTGCTCCCCCTTCTCGTTCCAGACGGTGATGATGTATCGGCCCAGAGGGGCCTCTGCTGTGGTGGGGTGGGAGAGGTCCAGCATGCCACTGACCGTTGAAAGGTCCAGCCACTGAGCGATGCGGTTGGAGTTGGGATCCTGGGCACCCGTCAGAAATGCAGAAAGTGTGTTTAGCGTCAGAGGGGAGGGGCATCTCCAGAAAATGGCTTGCCTGTCTGGGGTTAGTCCTTCAAATACCAAGTAGTCTTACCTGAATCGCCACAGTTTGATACTGGGGGGGAAAGAGAAACAGTGTAAAGCAAAGTTGACTGATCATGGAGCTACTGGAGGAAGTTAAGGATCAAAAACTTGGAGCAGTCTCAGGAGGTAGCTCACCTTCTGGTTGTACGTCCCAAAACTGGAAGTCAGAGAGACGACTCGGAACTGAACTGGAAAATGGTCAGAAAACATCACATACAGGAACAATGCCATCCAGCCAGTAGGCTTGGAATGTTTGTAGACCTGCAAGCGTGGCACAGACTAGCCATGCGCAAGTCAACTCAATTTTGTATTCCATGCCAAGCAGAGCAAAGGGGGAAAGAAGCGCATCAGAAGGGTCTCCAACAGGAATACCACCTACCCTTCTGGCCAGGTTTGTAGATGGGCTTGTCTGTCTGGATGATGGTGATGAAGTTAGAGGGTGTAATGAGGATCTTTGTCTCCTTGCTCATCGAGTCCTTATATCCAGTCAGAGAGACACCGAGGGTGGCCACAGTCTCAAGCAACACAGAGGGTACCTAAAAGACATCTAGATATGGGCATTTTGGCAGGCAAAACACATGGACTACAGATCTCAGCATTGGGTTAAAAAAGGAGTTCACTCCTCCAAAGCCAGAAACAGCCCTGTATGCATGAAGGTCTAGTCAAGCATGGAGGGCACTTGGCTCAGCTCGTAAAAAAGGTTTGACCTTAGCCCATCTACAGTACTTATTGGAGCGTACTGGCCTACACAACTTGACATTTACAAAACAGTTTAGGTCAACAAGCTAAGTTTTTACATGTGAACCATAGAGTAAGAGGGAGGGGGACAGACAGAAGGGGGGGAATACAAAAATACCTCAAAGGGGAGACAGATATAAAAGCCCTTGTTGACGCTGGTCTCCAGCAGCCTGGCTAACTGTCCCTGCTCCAGCTGAAGGGTCACCACGAGGGAAAGGGGCTCCGTGGGCTTGTGAACATGGACACACAGGGTCTCCATGCTCCCACCCACCACCTGGGAGCTCATCGTCACCAAGTAGATGCTACAGAGGACAAGACATGGATCAGTTGGCTGCCAAAGTACGCAACTCATCTAGGCTTGTCTCGACTCCGGCGGGAGTCAACAAGTTAATGGATTTCATGACTCTGCATTGAGTGATAACAAACCAAGCCACCATGTGGGTGTTGAGTTGTCAAGTAGTCGATGTGTGCACAACAAATTAAAGTGTAGTTTGCTCATCTCATACAGGACACAATTACACATTTCAAATGTTTGGTATGGAAATAGGCAAAGCGTACTTACGATTCATTGAACATGCGCGAGGTCGCAGTTTGCAAAAGCGCAGAAACCACTAAAGCGAAGAAGAGCATTTTTGGTTCCAAGACGGTACGGTCGGTGTTGGTCAGCCGCAAAGAGGAAAATGATCGGTCAGAAAATGTTCTTCGACCGGTGAATACTAAGGACTCACTGGATACATCTACTTGTAGCAAAGAACACGACTCCCAATTGGTTAATTGATGTCCCACCGTCTTCCTCCCGCCTCTTTGATTAAATCCACCAATTTAACTTACCTGACTATCGTGCGCTCATTCGCTGTCTTTTCGCGCGCATTGAAGTTGGCAAGGTCGTTTTTAGGAAGAAGTTAACAAGCTAGCTACCTTATCCCCAGAACATGGAACAGTTCTATATTGGAGAGTCAGGTCCTGGCCGTCAGTCAACTTCAAAATCTACCTACACAGCAAAGGTAGGCTACAGTAGTGTAATTTATGTCTTAGCCAAAAAATGTAAATGCTGTGATTCCATGAGGCTGACGTTAACTGAGTAGTCGTCCCTGAAATATGATTAAATAACGTCTTATGTATTTTTCCATAGGAACGTAAAACAACTTCCTTAACGAGACCTGGCATTGAGCATGACCTTTCAGGTGATGATACATTGTCATTTGACCTGGATGAAAGCCATGAACAGCAAAGGTAGGCTTCATGACGTGACATAATAGGCTGTTAGTGGTTAGGATAGTTGCCTTCAAGTGTTTTACCTTTTTAACATTTGAATGGTATCATATGGAGTTTTACATAATAGCTTAACTGAAGAATCTTCTCGTTTTTTTGCTGCAAGTGAGGACTCTGGTGCCAACATGTCAATCATCAGCGACAGAGAGGAGTCCAGCCAGCTGACCTTTACTCTCAACTCTAGGATAGAGGAGATAGGAAGGAGAGCTCAGAATCTGGTAGAGAGGACCAACCAGAGCAGGGCCACAGACCAGGAGATCATGACCAGCTTTGAGAACAAGCTGATGAGCAAGGTGATGATGTGGCAAGTGTCCTGGCTGTCAACGTCAACTTGATAGCAAGTTTTTGTATCAGAATCAGGTTGATTCGCCAAGTGTACACAAACAAGGAATTTGCTTTGGTGGGCAAATATTGGATACTATAGACCGGTTCTGCAGCCGTGACGATGTATGTATAATTGGTCCAGTAAGTGAAATGGTAAATGGTATATTTACAGTATGTGTGTAACGTTATATAGTGATGTCTGAAATAGATCCACTTGTGTGCCAGTGTATGTGAGCATTTGACCAGTGTACATGCGTTGGTGTGTGTGTGCATGTGTGTGTCCAGGTGAGTGAGGTGTGCCTGCAGGTGAAGGAGCAGATGTTCCGGAGCTACGACGAGCACGGCCGTGTGATGGAGGGCCGTCTGAAGGAGCTGTCCGAGGTGCTGGCGAGGAGCAGCCAGCTCAGCACAGAGCTGCAGGGAGCCAGCCACACCCTGACCGCCATCAACATGGGCCTTCAGCAGAGACCCGGGCTCTGATCTGTCACACATGCACCTGCTATGACTGCCCTATACTATAGGCCTAGTTCAGCCTACCCATTGTGTTCGTTGTGACTGTTGACATTACTGCACGGCCCTCTGTTCGACTGTGCTATTGATAGGTTCAATGTCTAAGTCGTTCAGGTGTGTATACTGTAACTGGCAGTCTTGCATGGTTGACCTTGGGCTTGTGCCTTGTGTGTGACAGTCAATGTGGTGTAACTGCCAAATGTAATAAACAATTTGAATAAAATTGAGATATTTACTCTCTCCCAATAATTGTCTCCCGAAAAACCCATCTTAACAAAAGGGATGCTATAAATCCTTACCATTGTCATTGTGAGATTCAATCCAAGTATATCCTGGCAGACAGCACATATCCATGGCATGTGAAGGGATAAAACTAGTGTTCCTCTCCACTGTAAACCACATCACAATACATTAAATCTGGTCCAAAACGTAAGCTGCGGTGCTGTTTAGACATTGAACCAGTTGTCTTCATGCCCAATCGCATTGATTGAAAATACATAACTCCCATGGATAAGTATGACAGAATAAACACCAGCTAAAAAAATTGTAGTAAATCATGCTGAATTAAATGGACCACACCTACTGTTTGAAGGTTTATACCCCAGGCACCTGATGCGCCCAACAAAACATAATTGAAACAAACCCCAAAATGTTTAAGGTCAGAAAAGCTTTATTCAAACCATGCATGACCACATCTGGTTAATGAGCTCATAAAGTAAGTAAGTAAGTAAGTAAGACTTTATTTATATAGCACATTTCATACAAGAATTGTAGCTCAAGGTGCTTTACATAAAATCAATAAAAACAATAATACAAGTGATAAACAATTCAAACAAAAATTAAAATCCCAATAAGATCTCTGTTCAAGAGAGAAAACAACTTTAAAGTAGGAAAACCCTTTTGAGATCAAATTACTTAAATGCTTCTGTAAAAAGGTAGGTTTTAAGCTGTCTTTTAAAAATGTCTAGAGTGTTTGCTTCCCTAATATTTATGGGTAATTTGTTTCATAGTTTTGGGGCGTAATTGACAAAGGCCGAATCACCAATCTTCTTATGACTGCTTCTGGTGACCTCTAATAGGCCTGCATTTGATGATCGCAGTGTTCTAGCTGGTGTGTAGTTTATAAAGGAGTTAGCAATGTAGCTAGGTCCTTGTCCGTGTAGAGCTTTGTATGTGAGGAAAAGGACCTTAAAGTCAATTCTGAAGGTAACAGGGAGCCAGTGTAAAGTAGCTAGGACAGGACTAATGTGTTCTCTCCTTTTAGTTTTGGTTAATAATCTAGCTGCAGAATTTTGAATGAGCTGTAGTCTTTCAATGGTTTTCTTGGGAAGACCAGTGAAAAGTGCGTTACAGTAGTCCAGCCGGCTGGATATAAAAGCATGAATTAACTTCTCTGCATCATTTTGGTTTATGAATGGTCGTACCTTTGCTATATTCCTCAGGTGAAAGAAAGCTGTTTTGGTCACTTTATTAATGTGAGAGTTGAAATTCAAATCTGAGTCCAGGATTACACCGAGACTCGTCACCTCTGGTTTTAGACAGGGGGTTAAGCCTCCAAAATTCTTATTAAGCATCTCTCTTTTGGATTTGGGTCCACATAGTAGGACTTCGGTTTTGTCTTCATTTAATTTAAGAAAGTTATCATTCATCCATTTGTTTATTGCCAACAGGCAGTTGGTAATGGAATTGATGGCCGTTGCATCGTTGGGTTCAGTGGATATATATAGTTGTGTGTCATCCGCATAGCTATGGAAATCTATGTTATGTTCTCTGATTATGTCGCCGAGTGGTAACATATAAAGAGAAAAAAGTAATGGACCTAAGCAGCTTCCTTGAGCAACCCTGTAGCAGTTCTCATGTTTCTTGGACCTATGGTCACCTAAACTAACATAAAACTTCCTTCCTGTGATATATGATTTCAGCCAGTTCAATACACTATCCGTGAACCCAATAAGCTTTTCCAGTCTATTGATTAGGATGTTGTGATCAATTGTATCAAATGCTGCACTGAGATCTAACAGGATAAGGATAGAGACTTTATTTGCATCAGAGTTTAGTCTGAGGTCGCTAATTATTTTGGTGAGAGCAGTTTCAGTACTGTGATATTTCCTGAAACCTGACTGCGAGACTTACAGGATGTTATTTTCTTCAAGAAAATAATTTAATTGGACTAAAACGATCTTTTCCAGTACTTTACTAATAAATGGAAGGTTTGATATTGGTCTGTAATTTGCAAGTAGACTGTTATCCAATTTGGGTTTCTTTAATAGGGGCTTTACAACAGCTGTTTTGAAGGCATCTGGGAAGACGCCAGTTCTAAGGGATGTGTTTATAATCTCTAGCACCGGACCTGAGACACTATCAAACACTCGCTTAAAGAATGTTGTGGGTATAGGATCAATATCTGAGGTTGTGGAGTTAGATTCGCTGACAATTTTGGAAAGTTCACTAAGTGTGATACAGGTAAATGTGCTCATGGTTATGTTGCAGAATCTACTGATGTCAGTTTCGACCCCACTATTAATAATACTCGCTCTGATCAAAGTTATTTTGTTCTTGAAGAACAAAGCAAGCTCTTCACATTTAACTGCTGAGGACGGAGGTGGGGCGGGAACAGTGTTTAGCAGCTGGTCAATGGTGGAGAAAAGAACTCTGGAATTTCTGGCATTTTCTGTAATAATGTTGGAGAAATATTCTCTCCTTGCTAGACGGATGGTTTTGTTATAGGTGGTTAGTGTATCTTTGTAGATATTGTAGTGGATAGTGATCTTTGTTTTCCTCCATTTTCTCTCTGCTGCACGGCATTTTCTTTTCGTTAAAGATCTCTGCGGGTCTTAATTGTGGCAAAAGCAATACTTTCCTCCCATGTCTAGTGCTCCCATACTGCCCCCTGCTGGAGAGAATGTGCACTGACCCATCCATCCTCCTCTCCCCTCCCCTCCACCCTCCTCACCTTCGTAGGTGTTGACGGCCTCCAGGTTCATGACGTGGCGGATGACGTGGTACTCGTCGGAGATGCCATTGCCCCCCAGCATGTCTCGGGCGTGCCGGGCGATGTCCAGGGACTTGCCACAGCTGTTCCTCTTCAGCATGGAGATCATCTCCGGGGCCACTCTGACGGGGGAGGAACCCGCAACACACGTCACCCCCTTTTCTACACGCCGTACCTAAGAGTCATCTGATCCGTCAAGGTATTCTTTGTTTCCAGGCCCCCTGTGTTCTCTAAAATGCCAGCTCTCTCCCCATGTTATGTGATGAATTTGATGGTTGACATATATCAAATCAAATCAAATGTATTTGTATAGCCCTTTTTACATGCAAGCATGTCACAGAGGGCTTCACATATGCCCATAGAACTGCCCCTCAACCAACCTAAACCCTCAAGGAAGACAAGGAAAAACTCCCAAAAAACTCAACAGGAGAAAAAAATGGAAGAAACCTTGGGAGGAGCAATTCAGAGAGGGATCCCCTCCTCCAGAGACGGTTGGTGAGAGAGAGGAGCAGAACACAGGCTAAACATAGTCATACAATGTCGATGGGTTTTTAAAACACCAAAATCCATTGTTCAACTTTATAGATGTAGGACAGGACCGGGAGACTCGCGACCAGGTCCAGCGTTGGCTGACCGACGACCAGGCAGGTCGTCAACTGACAACTCAAACCCCCCACACTACAAGGGATGTGTGTGTGTGTGGGGGGGGGGGCAGAGAGAGGAGAGCATGGATTAGAGAATGCCAGGAGCAGCTAACAGTTACAGTCATAATAGAATGAGATCCCCACCTGTCAAGTGTGGACTGGTGCAGCAATTTAACAGAGCAAAAAAGGGGAATTTGATGTAACACCACACACCAAGACAGCGACAGCCCCCCTCATTTGGAACATGAAATCTGTTCCAGGGGAAGAGAACTCTAAAATAAGTTATACTTATAGAATAAGGATGGAAACAACCCGTCCTCCGTTGCCTCCAACTAGTAACATACTTACCTTTAACAGTCGTAGAATTGACTAAACAATAACGTTTTTAACCTAATTTTAAATGTCGAAACAGTATCAGACTCCTTAATTGAGACAGGTAATTTGTTCCAGAGAAGAGGTGCTCTATATGAGAACGCCCTACCTCCAGCTGTTTTTTTCTTAATTTTGGGAACCACCAAAATTATTTCTATATTTTTTAGGACCGAAAATTTGAACCTCGGTTTTATCCGAATTTAGAAGAAGGAAATTTGCAGTCATCCAAGCTCTCAACCTAAAAAAAAACATTTTTCCATATATGTGGTTTAATCTGAGTTTGGTCCTCTTAAGAGGTTGTTTTTGACATCTACAAAAGCACCAGTCAGGGTTCGCCGTGTCCAGCCCCTACGTACTTCTTGTCGTCGATGAGCCTGCCCAGTTGCAGGCAAGCCTGCAGGCCGATGGTGATCTCAGTCAGCATGTCGGCCATCTTCTTCTGCATCAGCTGGTTCCTGGCCAGAGGCACCCCAAACTGGATCCTGGGGTGACGAGAGAGGGGACAGGAAACCGCGTCACTACAGTGCGTGGAGGAGAGAGGGGGCCTAACAGGGCACTGTGTTGAGAAACCGTCCTGTAGATGTGTTTATATATCTTATGGTTAGAATGTTGACGAATATGGACAGTTGAGGGTTCTTGAACGTGCTTAAGTAGCAGTGTAGAATCATGACATAATTACATTTCGCCCCGGATCTCCAGGGGCGCTGTACAGGGGGGAAAAGTTAGGACGATTCTAAGGGCCCCTGACTGACAGGGGCCCCAAAAAATAGGCAAAAAGTAATATAAAATTATATTATATATACCATCATCGAGTATAATACATTTAAAATATAATAATACAATGATGGCCCACTTTGAATTTTTGCCATGGGGCCCGAAATTCCTGGCGGCGCCCTTGCGGATCTCTAACCACAGGCTCAGATTGGTTACTAATTAAGATCTATTGGGTATCAAACAGCTTACACCACCTTATGAGCAATCAAATTGCGCAATCTGCTAAATGACTAAATGTAAATTGGGTGTGCTCAAGCCTTCGGCGAGAGCACAACCTTTGTTCTCTCACATATATATTATTATTCTTTTTGCCCCCCTAAAACTCAGTCAATATTTGGCCTACATAGACAACCTAGGTGTCAAAAGTTTCGTCTTGGTAGCGATTGAGTTGCTTCTATTGGGATTTACGTTCCGTTGCATGGTTTAGGCTCAAGTTACGTTTTTGTGGCGAAAAGTGAAGCTAACGGTGGCTAATTTGCTAGCCACAGTCACTGACGTTACTAACGTCACTACGTCACTAACGTCACGAAAACACGCGTGACTACCTTTGGCAGAACATTCGTTTCGCATCTGTTAACTTGGGGGATAGCTAGGCTAACTATAGCTTTACTGCAAGGCAGCTGCAGAAACGCCACAAGCAAAGAGGCCAGGGTGATAACTATTTACTCATTTTACTTTGTGATATGACACACAATTGTGATGTGTAATGTACAATATAAGCTGATATTATTAAGGAAGTACATCTACTTTCGGAAACAGTAGTCTACTATTTCACTGAAGTATTAGCATCATGACATTAGCCTGTGTTGCCCGGGCAACACATACTACAGTGGTCTATGATGTAGCGTTATCTGTTTTCAATCGTTAAAATAAACATTCCTCACATATACATTTTCGTTGTAGGATTTATTCTGACATTAGTAAACGATTTGTTGGTGAAATTACCATTACCTGTGGTTTCAAACTAGTGTACTGTAGCTCACTGCAACGCTGTAGCCTACGCGAGACACTACACAAACATCTAGCTACACAACTGTTTAGGAAGTCAAACGGCGACAGAACATGTTCGGCACTCCCCTTACTTAAATCAAAAGTCTATCTAACTACTAACCTGAACTTCATTGCCACAGCCTAAATGTTGTCATTCTGTTCATGAAAATAATTAATTTCAGCCTAAACCGTACAACGGAACGTTAAATCCAATTCAACCAACGCAATCGCTACTAAGATGAACACAGCAGTAGTCTAGTACTGTACCGTAGTAGTACAATTTACCGGGGCAACTTTTCCACACAGGGCTATATCGCATTTTGCGTTGTTACTGACAATGAATGATCGCTACCAGTGAGCTTTTTATGAATGAGCGATTTTCCACAAAATAAATGTCAAGCTTATTTACGTTTTGGGGGGCATATTTTCAGTTAGCAGATGGTACTGTTTGAATCGCGATTCCATCTTCTACTGCCGGGTAACGTCGTAGAATAATCTTCAAAGGGGGTTCTTTATTAATGAATGAATGCAATGAGTAGGCTAAATGCCTGAAAATATCACGAGAAGGGAAAAACTTAAAATGACGTTTAAGTCATAGAGATTAGGTCAATTTTTACACCGGTCTGCCAAATTTATTCGTTTTGATTCAACGATGAGGCAGCCTCTTGCAGGGGAAATGAGAAGACATCTATTTCATTCTACACTTCACTCGTATTTTCAGTTGTAAATGAGCAGCAAAAAAAAAATGCTTTTAAATCTATGTAATCTTTATAAATAATAAGTATGCATTTTTATATAAAATATACAGAAATATCAGTTGTAAAAATGTCATTCTAAAACGGACCCCTGTGCAACCGACGCAAGCAAGCACACCCTACAATTTCCCCAGAAATTGTACCCTCTCTAGTTGTTGGTATTATTATTAGGGTTCCTCCGGTAGGAGGGAACCTATTGTTATTGTTGGTATTCTTATTAGTATTTTTCTTCTCCTTGCGCCCATTTTGCGGAGGAACCCGCATCGCAGCTTGCAGCTATATTCTTATTATTATATTTCTTGCGCCACAATAACTCAACATGTTATTGGTAACACATTTTCTAATTTGGCACATTGATACTTCATCCAAGTGGGTACCCCCACACCAAATATGGGACACCTTCGACTGTAGGGGGCGCCACAGGCCACGCCCTAAAGTCCGATTTTCAAAGTGATGGCATTTCCACCCCATTGCTCCAATTCTTCTGAAACTTGGTGTGCATGGCTCATTTTTCACGAGGAACATAAAAGCCTCAAGGACTCATAAGGTCCGCCATGATGGATTTTCCTGTACAGTGATAATTTGGGAAAACCTTCAAAATTCCTCTTCTCTTGAACCAAAGCTTTAATTGACTTGAAATGTTGAACAGATATGTATCATGGATGTATCTAAAAACGTTACTTAAGACAGTTGAATCAAATACAAAATGGCTGAAAAGGGTGTACTTATGTAAATGTCCACATTGCCTCAATACATTTGTGTCACTAAATCAAATGTCATTTTGAATGATGGTTTTTCAAACCTAATAGGGTTCAAGATGACATCACTCTGAAGTACCATAAACAATTTCACCTTGGTATGTCAAAAGATCATTGAATTAGAGCTGTTTCAACCTTGGCTGAATCTAACAAGGCTTACCACAGGAGAAACAGCTTACTTTTTCATACAGTAACTGAACATGACAATATTCAACACTGAGAATAGCTCAATGGGCTGGGACGGTGACCCGCTAAGTATAAGGTCGTAGGTTCGAATCCAGCCACAGTGGTTGAGCCTATCTTAAATTTGAATATCTGTTTAGTTAAACAGGATGACATCGTTCTGAAGTACCATGCGCAATTTCACCTTGGTATGTCAAAAGATCATTGAATTACAGCTGTTTAAACTTTGGCCGAATCGAACAATCCGTGCTACAGGAGAAACTGATTCTTTTTTTGTACAGTAACTGACCACGCATTCTCATCCTCGAGGGTAGCTCAATGGGTTGAAACGGTGTCCTACAAAGTGCAAGTCACAGGTTTGAATCCAGGCACAGTCTTTTGGCCTGTCATAATTTAGATTACTTGTTTAGTTAAACATGCAGACATCATTCTGAAATACCATGTGCAATTTCATGCAATTTCACCTTGAAATGTCAATCGTTTCTTAAACTTTGTCCCAAAGTTGACCAAAAACTAATACTCATATCACGCAGTCGGAACACAGCTAGATAATCAGCGTCAGCACCCTTGGGTACCCAGCATGCAGTGCGGCATGTCAAAAAAACGCAAAGACTTGTGGAAAATAGTTTGGTTACAACAGCCGTGCGAGGGATTTCAGTTGTTGTGTTCGTTCAGTTAGATGTTTGTAATGTTATTGTTTGTTGGTTAATATTTACATTTAGTCATTTAGCAGACGCCCTTATCCAGAGCGACTTACAGTAAGTACAGGGACATTCCCCTGAGGCAAGTAGGGTGAAGTGCCTTGCCTAAGGACACAACGTCATTTTGCACGGCTGGGAATCGAACTGGCAACCTTCTGATTACTAGCCCGACTCCCTCACCGCTCAGCCATCTGACAAATATAATTTTGTTGGTCACCCTGATTGTGCATGTTGTGTAGTTTAATGGCACCAGAGAGTCGGCTGCTGTGCTGTGACAGGCTATTCTTGCAAGGAGCTGAATATGAGTGCTGCCCTATCCCAGTTGCCCACATGACTATTGTTAGTCGTGCATTGACTGAGAGTCTGGAAAGAGATCAACTCAAAAAGAGTTTCCGTATCCTATAAAAAGTTAATACTCAGCCCTTACTAATTATAAAATCTCAGCAGTTGGTGTGTAGCAGAGAGGCTAGAGAGACAAACTAGTAACCTTATGCTCATGAGTTCAAATCCCCGTTCAGCCTATTATTGTTGGCCAAACATGAAATAGTTTTGCTCTCTTGTTGTCCAAGTCTCGATCTTCTACAGTGCACATGTTTATAATATTTTGCCATTTTGCGGAGGAACCCGCATCGCTGCTTGCAGCTATATTCTTATTATTATATTTCTTCTCCTTGCGCCCCAATATCTCAAAAGGTCCCTGGTCATAAATGTTCTAATTTGGCACATTGATACTACATCCAAGTGGGTACCCCCACACCAAATACGGGCCACATCGGACCATAGGGGGCGCCACAGGCCACGCCCAAAAGTACAATTTTATAAGTGATGGCATTTCCACCCCATTGCTCCAATTCTTCTGAAACTTGGTGTGCATGCCTCATTTGTCATGAGGAACAAAAAAGCCCCAAGGACCCATAAGGTCCACCATGATGTATTTTCCTGTACAGTGATAATTTGGGAAAACCTTCAAAATTCCTCTTCTCTTGAACCAAAGATCTATTTGACTTGGAATTTTGTACAGATATGTATCATTGATGTATTTAAAAACTTTACTTAAGGCAGTTGAATCAAATACAAAATGGTTGAAAGGGGTGTATTTATGTAAATGTCCACATTGCCTCAATATGTTTGTGTCACTAAATCAAATGTCATTTTGAATGATGGTTTTTCCAAACCTAATAGTCTTTAATGTGACACCCCCCTGAAGTACCCTGCAAAGTTTCACCTTGATATGTGAAAATATGACTGAATTACAGCTGTTTGAGCTTGGACAAAATCTGACAATGCTTGCCTTTTTTTATTATCCAGTTACTGAACATGGCAAAATCCGGATCTGTGAATGGGTCAATTAGATGAGATGTTGTGCTGGTAAACGTAGGGTTGTAGGTACAAAACCAGTCAAATGCATATTTTTTTTGTTGTTGGACAGAACTGTTTCCAGTCTTCCGGTCAATCCTCCGGTTGTAAAACATAGCAATGAGTGTTTATTTGAGCCCATAACAACACTCAGATCATCTGTTTAGGCGAGACTGTGTAAACCACTGCAAAACAAGACAGGTTTACTACAGTAGCTAGCTACTTGGAGTCTATGCATGGTAGTGTCAGATTCACAACCGAGTTAGCTTTAATGAAGTATATTGATTGTTCAGCTGGATCCCTTGCCTGTTGCACAAATTCATTTCAGTAACCTAAACCAGGACAAGGTATAAACTTTTTTTTTATTATTATGACAGAAATTACAGTTTCAAGTCTTCTGGTTAATCCCAGTGTAACTATCTATGATGTCAATTTTACAACATTTTGCCATGTTGAAGGAGGAATCCGCCATTGCTGCTTGCAGCTATATTGTCTGGTTGAAATTTGATGGAAGGTTTTACTCGGAATCAACCATAAATCTGAGTTTCATCACCGTTTATTAAGCCACATTTACCAGTGGATTAGTACCTGCTAAATGTATTGCATTAATGGAATCTCGTTTGCAGTGGTGAAATGTGCAGAAGGGACACTATTCATTCCAACTGTAGCGGGGTTTTCACGGTTAAGATTAGCTATACTTAATTTATAATAAAGTATATAGTTCTTGGGGGCACCACCTCTTATTTGTTAAAGGGACAGAGGAAACCTTATTGAGTAATATCCTTCGTAATAATCAGTCTAATCTTAAGTAGTGAATTCTATGAAAGTAGAGCAGATCAGATAACATGAGGGATAACGCGAGTATTATAAACAATGATTTATTTAAGGAAATGTAATTATAATGAACAAATACCAGAGAAGTTATAGGTTAGTTGAGAGAGTTGAGTTGAACTGTATACAGTAGGTCCTAAACTATGATGAGGGTTGGTACAAGATGGTCGGTTGAGAGCGCGTGGGGAGGGGGAAGAGAGAGAGAGATAGGCTTCTGGTGAACAATGGGAGAGTATGTTAACTAATCCTAACGAAAGTTAAGTTAAATCATTTGCAAACTAAAATCAAACGTAACTAATTAAATCACAATATGCCAATGTTCACAAGTAAGAAATGTAGCAATATCGCAGTTACTGTTGTCAGTTTGAAGAAGATGAGTCCATGTTCCGTTCGTTGTTGTCAAACGGTTAGAGCAAAGGAATCTTTCGTTCAAGTTCCTAGTGGTCCAGTGAGTTGCTGATTGAGAAGGATGTCAGATGTGTCGCAAACACTTCCGGTGAATCCTTGCGAAAAAGCAAGGTTTGCTTGTGCGTCGGCATTTTATAATCCTTGCGAAAGGGGGGTATCCTTTTGGAGGTGAACTCTTTGATTGGTCAGTTACTCCTGACATTGACGTATGGGTGTGAAGTGGTTGATAACTTTTCAGAGTTCAGCTATTTCAAATGTCCATGTATTGCTTATACTTCAAAATATAACAATACAACATTAATAAATGGTTTAGTTTGTAGATTAAAATCATTTTGATATCAAGATTGACTGATTTATCATAACAGGAAAAGAAGTTACATTAAAACATCAAATTATATCAACACAGCATTAAAGGGAAAGCATACATTATAACACATCAACTACTGTCATTGAAATAGTGTCCATGAGCCATGTAGTCGTTGAGAATATGTTTGTAAATCCAGAAATGTTAGTTCTTCCTTAAAATCCTTTGTCTCCATACTGTAAGGCCATTTTGGTCTACCTTCTGACCCCATGCTGGGCCAGAAGCTTTGAAGCTCCTGCTCTGGAGATAAGGACAAAGGGGGAAAACCCCCTTTCTCCCTGTCGGGGGTAGGGGAAAGGTGTGATGGTACGTGGTTTGTCTGTTGGCTCTGCTACACAACTCGATGTGACTAAGATACAGTATGGGATAGTCAAGGTTGGACAGTGATAGATAAACCGTTTGTCAATCCAAATGCATACTCAACACATTTATAGACAATTTGTTCAAAACATATGACCGAATCAAAATGCAGATTCATTGGTCAAACATTGAACAGCCTTTTTCTTATGTAAGTGGGTTTGGGCATACCCACACTAGGATTTGTTAGTTTCATAATTCCCTACTTCAAATCAGAGGGAGCAGCCAGACATTCAAAGACGCTGAAGAGGTTTTATTCAGTGTAGAACTGGAGCCTGGATCTGCAGGGCCCAGCTCTCGGGTTCTGTGAGCAAGCTGGGGCCAGTTGTGCAGTTCGAGGAGCCAGTTACATTAAACATTATTGTTGTGATATACAGTAGTTTTCTTCATTGCATCGACAGGCAAAATACCAGGTTTATCATTATTCAGTCTCTACATTTAGGGGGGCCACAGGGGGGGTCTGAGCTTGTTGTCGCAGGGGCGTGACCTCTTGGCCTTGATGGGAAAAACCCTATAGATTATCCACTGGATATAGACTTCAATATTACTCACAAAGAAAATTCTGCCTCTCGTACGTCTGTGTGTGCATACTCTCACAACACACACACACAGCGGACTATGGCTGTGAGTTCCTGTTAGTGGGAAATTCTAGAAAGGAACAATGACTAAAACAGAAGGGCTCAAATACAAAACTGTTGCAGTCGCCCCTTCCAAGGACCAGTTTCCAGGGTGATCAATAGACGTTAGTTTGTAACACAATAACACTCACATTCCTCTCTGAACCAGACATCCGACAGTCAACACCATTTGAATGGGTTCAATTTAGCAAGGTAGCTGGAATAAATAGGTTATCATACTAACCACAATGATAAGATGGATAGCAGCTCGGTAGTACCAGAGCCATAGAGCGTTTTGGGTGCTCTAATGAAAATGACACCAATGAGGTCATAATCAAATACAGGCAGCACATTTTAGCGGGGTTTATTAACTGGACTTTTAACAATTAAGTGTTCCATTTGTTTTTTACTGTACCCAAATACTATCAAGTGAAATATAGAAATATGGTGACGCAATACATGTCATCGTGGAATCTTGCGACTAAGCAAATTCAGTGCGAGATTCAATTTGACAGAACTCAAAACTAAATACATGGTAGTACAATTCCTATAGGCATATTACAAGCATGCCGGCGTTGTTAATGATAAGTGGACACAGTGGAAGATACGCGTCATTTAGCCTATTTGACATGGATGGCTTTATGAATCACGTTTGTCAATGTTGATCAGTAAGTGAATTATATCTCCCTTCAACAAAGGTCATTCTGATGCCCCTCTCCCAGGGCTTATTACGCAGTTAAGTGTTTACTGAACAAAAAGTTGTCACAAGTCGGGCAACATCATGTAATACACGGCAAAAAGTAGTGCCTTTGATCTTCAGCAGCAAACTAAAGCAAAAAAAATAAAAATTGGTGGGTGTAGAGAAACACAGTAGAGCAGATTATATAAAAGCTTTTATTGGTCAGATACAAGAAATGTTATGCAGATGTCCATCATGTTACACATCACCTGTGGAAATAAAGTCAGAAGTTGCACATGAACCCCTCAAAATGCTTGTTGCTACGGTGAGACATCCTACTGTCCCATTTCAGTAACAATCTACAGTAAGCAGTAATCAAAAGGCAACGTTAAGTACAGTGGGGGGCAGGAACTGCAGTGAAGCAGAGATTGATCAACTTACTTAGACAGGTAGAGCTGTACTCACTAACCGCCTCGTCACCTGAGGAAAGATGCATGGAAATTGAGCAAAAAGGCACATGATAGCCCATTGTGCGTGTGCCCGGTGTACATTCATACTTTTCTGGTAATAGTCGTAGACTTTGACCACAGCAGGTTGGAGGTTCTTGACAGGAAAGTCTTCCACCATGACGAGCGTGTAGGACATGGTCTCCATTCGCTTCAGCTGGAAAACAAGGCCTTGCATTAGACTGCAATTAAATCAATACTGGCAATGCACCCATTTGAAAGTAGTGTCATTTTTACAGCTGTGTTTGTAGATGACTGGACCAGTAGTTCCAGTTCAGCCTAGGGTTCACCTACCCGTTCTACATAGATGATCACATGTCCATCCTTCTCATCAACACGCTTTGAAGTCTTCATCTGGAGGAACACAATGCGAACATTACAGTAGGATGGTAGTGTAGAGGTATCAAGCCACTTCTAGTGAACACAAAACGTCTGAACTCACAGGGTTCACTGAGGTCTTGTCTAGGACGAAGCCGGAAAGCAGTTTGACGTCAATAATAACCATGTTGGTCTCATTCCGGAGACCACTGTACCTACAAAAGACAATTTGAAATAAAGTCACGTCAGTCCACGTGCTTAAACTATACTTGTAGCTTTAAGGATGTTATTCCAGTTGGCTTGGTCAAAGAGGGCCAGTACCTGACTTTAACCACCAAGATGAGGGAGGGATTGGGTTCACACCTATCGACCACCTCAACTGTCACAGCAAAGGCAGAGACGTCTGGACGAGGGGGGGTGTTGTAATACAGAGCGATCTGGAACAGGTTGGAAGTCAGAGGTTACACAACTGCAGTAAGGTCGGTGATGGTAACTAAGGGGGTACAGTCTGACCTGGACAAACACACAGCTCTCCCCTTCAGCCCTGATCAGGTACTCTCCAGGAACCTGCTCTAGTGGCTGTTCCTGGTACAGCAGGCGGTTCTGCTGGTCCACCCTGAAGTCCTGCCTCCAGCCACCAGAGGTCACCACCACTGTAGTAGCACCTCCTGGACTGTAGGTGGCAGCACCGTATTTTGCCAGGGCCTGCAGTGCCACCACTGTGTCCTGGTGAAAAAGGTCAATAGACAATGTTATAGTATATGGAGTTGTTTGGTTTTTTTCAGTGGAATGTAGGCATCCCTACTTGTGTAGAAGAGAAGCCTCCATTGGGGTCCTGTTGCTTGACCAGCCAGAGGACGATGCTGGATGCGTAGTCCAAGCCAAAACCCTCCATCACCGGTCCGGAGAGAAGCGCGAGCAGCACGTACGAGGTCATCTCCACGGCGATGGAGTTCAGGCCAGTCCCAGGAGTGGCCGTTCCCTCCCAGTGACGAGCACCATCTGTGGAGGGCGTGTTCTCAGCATCAGGAACAGTTCTCACACACGACCCAACCGTTGCTTCTCATCATTGGCCCCTCTGAATCTACACCAGTTGTTCCATGGTCCTAACCCATGGGCACCAACCAGCCAGGCCAGTCTAGCCAGGTACCTGTGATCTGGGCAGCCTGGTCCAGGTGGGTGATCAGCATGCTCCGTGTGTCCTGGTCTCCTGCCAGGGTGAAGGTGTAGGAGAGCAGGGCTACAGTGTAGAGGTTAGCCACTGGGTTGGCTATCGCAGTCTGTAAGCAGCCCAGACAGGTCACCACCATGGGGTCCTGGAGACAGACAAGCAGTTAGGGTAAGGGGTGTGACTGCAGGGAGGTTACGGCAATACTGTAGACTGTCTCCACCTACAGTGGTGTCATGGCCCAGCTCCAGCAGAGCTGCAGTGACGTAGGCAGTCAGGGACACGTCGTCACTCACGCCTCCCTGAAAGTCACAAGACAAAACGGGAACCAAGTTGGCCAACAGGGCTTCGACAGAGGCGCTTCGTTTCAGGTGGTCATAACATGGCCAGGTATGTGGGATTAAATGTTGTGTCCCTAGATGACACCGATTTGGTCAAAGGCTTAAAGCCTTGTCAGGTCACGACGGTCACGCTGTACAAATCAGGGCCAGGTAGTGAATAGTCAACCTGATCCTTCTGCCTTTACCTGCATGTCATTGTGGAAGAGCTTCCCCACAGAGGTGACGCAGCCATTAGGCTGCTGCAGACCGGCCAACCAGGACTTCGCCATGGTGATGTGGACGGGGTCGATAAAAACTAAAGGACTCGCCCCTCCGAAAGACTTCATTACGAAGGTGGTCAACCTGTGGCCACAAACGAAACTCAGATGGCGGCAGCCAGCCAAACATGTGCTACAGCCAGTTGAGAAATGGGATTCATTTTGCTACTACAGCATCTCGGGCATCTAGATCGACCAAGCAGACCCACCAGGTGTTGCCAGACTCATCCCTCTGGCCAAAGGCGCTGTACGATCCATCAGTATGTCTGTAGTTGAGCTCATTCTGATAACCTGAATAAAAAAAAGAGAATCCAAACCCAACAGGTGAAAACACGTCACCACTGGAAGCCAGTCATTCAAGCCTTCCCACCGGCTTGTGCCTCGGACTCACCACCCTGCAGGAAGACGACGGCCTTGAGCCCGATCTCAGTGGTCAGTTGATGGGTGCTCCGCAGGTACTCCAGGATGTAGACGTTGGGGGCAAACTGAAGCATGTTCTGCTCTCCACAACCGGAGGGCATGGCCAGCAGGCTGCCCACATTCCTCAAGGCCCTGCCCATCAGGTCACCTGGGAGGAGGCGCCAGGTGGTCTTTATTGGAGCCAATTAAAAGAATTGCAACCGATGCTGCCAAGTGGCAGCAGTACTGAAGGGTGAGGATACAGTACTGGAGGTTCTTACCCAGGACAGAGAGCGAGGCCTTGGCTGATCCAATCACAAACTCAGCTGGCAGCTGCAGAGAGATCGTCTCCTCTACTGGACCCGCTGGAGACAGCAAGTGGACAAGAGCATTACCCATTAGAAGCGTCAACATGTGCAAGCCACCAGTGTTGATATTAGACCAGTGTTAGTAGCAGGCTCACCTGCAGGGCAGAGGAGAGCATTGTAGCTGACAGTCTCTTGGATCCCCTCAGCCTACAGGTAAAGACATTAAATCTTAACATCCTTGAGTTCATATGGGCTTGAACCCACAACATTGACGCAGCAGCAACTCACCTCCACCAAGAATGTCTGGACCACCGTGTCAATGCGGCCCATCTTGGGAACAGTGGGCAGGCCTTTGCCACAGCGAACAACGGTCTTTATGGCCTCTGCGCTCACCTTCACACTCACCTCCCCTAGTCAGAAACACCATCAAGGGTCAAGTCTTGCATGATCGAGTGCCTACAAAGCTCATATTCCCCCCTCCTCACCTAGAGCGGTGGGGGTGATGAGCCACTGGAAAGTTCTGCTCTCAATGGCACACAGACACAGCTGGTACTGGCAGTCAACACAGGATGTGATGCTGAACTGGTCTGATTGTGACACGGTCACTTTCACCTAAGGAGCAGATAGGACATTCAGGACACTTCATCCTCAAAAACAAAGAACCAGTCGTTGCTTAGTGACACCAGTAGTCGAGCCCCGCCTCCTTCAGGCTGCCGCAAGACAAGGAGCTCCTCATTTACCATGATGCACGTGGAGAGGTAGTTGAAGACGGTGGCCCGGAGGGCGAACACCTCGCCGCGGATGACTGAGAACGGTAAGGTGAGGCTGACGAAGAACGGCTGGAAGGCTGTGAGGGTCGTACTGGGCGCCAGACCCAGACCCCCAGGGGACGTGCAGAAAGCTCCAGAAGCCCATGTGGTAATGGTGTCAGGGACGGTCTTCTCAACCGTCATGGTGCCAGAGTCTCTGGGGGGGGAGAACATGCTGGGTTAGTCTGAAGAATCTAACAGCACCTCAAGAGTAGTTGACACGTTCAACATGTCACAATTCAAGGTTGGTCCAAGCATTGTAATTGACGCTGTACTTTATACCAAAACTACAACGCGTCTATTGAATGCTCATATCGGCAGGTGATTTACCCAACAGGCACCATGTCCCAGATCCAGGTTTCTGGGAAGTATGTTCGCAGTGTCTCTTCTCGGACCACGTCAGCTGAACCACTGATGGGGGCATTCAACACTAGGGGTGCAGCCTGAGGCTCTCTCTGCATAGCATTCAGCACTGGGAGAGAATGTTTTGGGGTTCATGGTCAGTCCCAACATGTCTGGGGAGAATCTCTGGTCATAGAATGCTGAAGGTTAACTTATGAAACCTGAACCCAGTATAAATGTGATGTGCATGGTTGAAATGATTATTCTGCATGAACATACCAGGGTAAGGGTAGGATGTACAGTCAAAAGGCATCTGCACATCAGAGTTGGTCATGATCTTCATGCCTATATCCTAAAAAAAGAAAGACAAAAGACTTGTATTGAACTACAAAAATCAGGGTTAAAAAAAAATTAGCCACTTAAATTTTTGCTTGAAAACAAGAAATACCATCCCTTGATAGCACTTACTCTGAAGACTCGATAAACATCGACCCTGTTGTTAAAAATCCAGAAGTGGCCTAATCGCCTGTCCACTGGCAAGGGAAAGGGGTTCAAGGGTCCCTCAGGTGTGCATGGGTTGGATTCAGGGTCTTCGATATTGTAATTGTAGCCTGACAACTTGTAGAACGGTAGTAGGCTATACACCTGCATACAGAGAAACAAAGGGTCACTGCAACGATCAAAACGCACGCAGTATACGAGCAGGCACTTGTCAAGATGGTTCCAGAGCATGTGGTCAGATAAGAGCGGCAGGGTACCGATTGGCTGCTGAGCTCCTCTCCAGGCTGTAGCAGCAGGACTGACTGGTCGATGGACCTGACGGAACAGAGGGAGCCTGGCTGAGCCTTCAGCATCAGGGACACAGTCCCTCCAGGTAGTGCCTGGAGCGAGGAGAACTGCAGAGACACCTGCACACACACAGCATAAACTTAGCATAGCCAATACACATGTATGGAAAGTTTGTTGGTTGAGGTTAGGAAGCCCTCTTATTGTACAATTCTGGCGATGCTGACCACATCCGCGTACCCCCCCACTACACACTTCCTTTTCAGAGGGCTTCAAGCATTTTACTGTCTGGGTGGGGTCTGATCAGTCATCCAAGTGGAATCCTGAACAATCTGACAACTAAAGATTACTGGTCAAATTCTGAACCCTAGTGGGGACCATGCATCTATGACTGGGTTCTACACAGGCGGTGGAGACAAGCATACCTTGTTCTTGAGGCAGAGCTCGACAGGGAAGTCCATGCTGTCGGCCACAATCACTCCATTGGGCATGATTGTGTACACAACCACTTGTGCCACTGGGGCAAGCTCATCAACATGCTCAAGTGGCACACGCAAAGTCCCTCGGTTTTCTAGAGACAGTTGACAGTATGATCAACCTACAGGAAAAGTTACAGTAAATGTGACAAGGCTCCTCGACTGTACCTGAGTTCTTCACAACAGACACGGGGAGACGCCCACTTCTCACCACACTGCCTCTGGACATCACCTACAGGACACACAAATACCAGACAAAGTTTATTACATTTACATTTAATCATTTAGCAGATGCTCTTATCCAGAACGACTTAAAGTACAGGGACATTCGAGGCAAGTAGGGTGAAGTGCCTTGCCCAAGGACACGTCATTCGACACGAGAATCGAACCAGCGACCTTCTGATTACTAGCCCGATTCTCTAACCGCTCAGCCACCTGCCCCCCTATGCTTTGTCAATGGAATCTAAGCAAACAACCACTCCACACCCAGGTCAGGCTGTGAACCCATCTTAGCTCTGCTTGCTTACGTAAAGCATGCTACGCCATCTTAAGTTCAGTTTGAGACCATTCCCTTTTTGGTGCCATGTTAAGACAACGGTCTCATCTAGAATCTCACCATATAAAAGAAGTCCATAGTCTTCTGGCCCTTATCGAGTTCCTTCCCCTTGACAGTGTAGGAGGCGAGTAAGACGGCGTCAGCGTCGCAGGATAAGCTCTGGTTGGCATACTGGAGAGATACAGAGCTCCTGCTCTTGGAGTAGAAGGCTGTGATGTAGTGGTAGGCTGAGCTGTATACTGGCGTGCGTGTCAGTCCAAAAGACAACGCTTCCAACGTGGAGCGGGCCTGAATACAGCACAAGAAAGCCAGGGGTGGAAGTTACGTGCTAAACAAGGTCACCTGGGTAGGGGGGGGGGGGGGGGGTGGCAGGCAGACCTCCAGAGATGCACCATTCTTCCAGGTGGTGGTGACCAGAGAGAAGGACACCATGCCACTGCTGTCTGTGGTAAGGGTCCAGTTCTCTGACTGCCCATCTGTATTCAGGATCAGGTAGACCAACTCGTCAGCAGCGGGGGAGAGGTCTGGGCCCACCACCTTGATCTGGAAATCACAGGACACAGATGACTGCAGCACAACACCAAAGCTGTCGGCTTAGTTTTTCATTAGAAACCAAAATCGCATATCCAACTGTATACATGGCTTGGAGCAGTGACCATTTCAAAAATGTGAAATTGATCATGTGCCGCATAGTTCTACTACGGCTGACGGTCGAGCGGTCACCTTGCCCTGGAAAAGGATGCCAGGTTTGAAGTATGAGGGGACACCCTCAAACGTGACATCTCTGATAGTGCTGGTGAACACGGCACTGCCACTGCCCTTCATGACAACCCCTGGTGGAAGGACAGACCAGGTCAGGGAAGAAAACATCCGTTTGAGCACCATGAATAGGCTCCAACATTGTCAGCATCTCCCTTTGCCACGTCACTGACCCAGTCTCCTCCCCTTACCTGTCCCACTCTCCTCTAGTTCCGCCTGCACCTCAAAGACATCCTGATACCCATATTGGTCCAGTCTGAACAGAGTCAAGTCCACCACTTGTGTCGCACAGCCGTTTGGATCAGTCAAACCCAGGTTATACTTCTCGCAGATGTTTGAGCCTCCTTCTGGGTGACCCCAAATAGAATAGTAGTTGTTCCTGCAGACCTCAGCCCTCAACGAGCCCAGGACAGGCTTCCCATATGTGTACCTGAGGACCAGCACACACTCAGCTTAATACCAAAACTGGTCTAACGGAGTCACGTGACCCAAGGTTTCTGTAGAACTTACTTTCCACACACCCTCAGTGTGACCTCAGTGTCTAGGATGGTGACGCTGGGCAGAGACACCGTGACCTCGAACTTGGGCAGAACTGGAATTGAGACAGTGTTAGAGCAGAACCAACCATCACCAGGGGCTTGAACACACACAGGGCCCATCTGACCATATTCTTTGAGGTCGAAGCCAGTGGAGGTCTGCTCCCCCTTCTCGTTCCAGACGGTGATGATGTATCGGCCCAGAGGGGCCTCTGCTGTGGTGGGGTGGGAGAGGTCCAGCATGCCACTGACCGTTGAAAGGTCCAGCCACTGAGCGATGCGGTTGGAGTTGGGATCCTGGGCACCCGTCAGAAATGCAGAAAGTGTGTTTAGCGTCAGAGGGGAGGGGCATCTCCAGAAAATTGCTTGCCTGTCTGGGGTTAGTCCTTCAAATACCAAGTAGTCTTACCTGAATCGCCACAGTTTGATACTGGGGGGGAAAGAGAAACAGTGTAAAGCAAAGTTGACTGATCATGGAGCTACTGGAGGAAGTTAAGGATCAAAAACTTGGAGCAGTCTCAGGAGGTAGCTCACCTTCTGGTTGTACGTCCCAAAACTGGAAGTCAGAGAGACGACTCGGAACTGAACTGGAAAATGGTCAGAAAACATCACATACAGGAACAATGCCATCCAGCCAGTAGGCTTGGAATGTTTGTAGACCTGCAAGCGTGGCACAGACTAGCCATGCGCAAGTCAACTCAATTTTGTATTCCATGCCAAGCAGAGCAAAGGGGGAAAGAAGCGCATCAGAAGGGTCTCCAACAGGAAAACCACCTACCCTTCTGGCCAGGTTTGTAGATGGGCTTGTCTGTCTGGATGATGGTGATGAAGTTAGAGGGTGTAATGAGGATCTTTGTCTCCTTGCTCATCGAGTCCTTATATCCAGTCAGAGAGACACCGAGGGTGGCCACAGTCTCAAGCAACACAGAGGGTACCTAAAATACATCTAGATATGGGCATTTTGGCAGGCAAAACACATGGACTACAGATCTCAGCATTGGGTTAAAAAAGGAGTTCACTCCTCCAGAGCCAGAAACAGCCCTGTATGCATGAAGGTCTAGTCAAGCATGGAGGGCACTTGGCTCAGCTCGTAAAAAAGGTTTGACCTTAGCCCATCTACAGTACTTATTGGAGCGTACTGGCCTACACAACTTGACATTTACAAAACAGTTTAGGTCAACAAGCTAAGTTTTTACACGTGAACCATAGAGTAAGAGGGAGGGGGACAGACAGAAGGGGGGGAATACAAAAATACCTCAAAGGGGAGACAGATATAAAAGCCCTTGTTGACGCTGGTCTCCAGCAGCCTGGCTAACTGTCCCTGCTCCAGCTGAAGGGTCACCACGAGGGAAAGGGGCTCCGTGGGCTTGTGAACATGGACACACAGGGTCTCCATGCTCCCACCCACCACCTGGGAGCTCATCGTCACCAAGTAGATGCTACAGAGGACAAGACATGGATCAGTTGGCTGCCAAAGTACGCAACTCATCTAGGCTTGTCTCGACTCCGGCGGGAGTCAACAAGTTAATGGATTTCATGACTCTGCATTGAGTGATAACAAACCAAGCCACCATGTGGGTGTTGAGTTGTCAAGTAGTCGATGTGTGCACAACAAATTAAAGTGTAGTTTGCTCATCTCATACAGGACACAATTACACATTTCAAATGTTTGGTATGGAAATAGGCAAAGCGTACTTACGATTCATTGAACATGCGCGAGGTCGCAGTTTGCAAAAGCGCAGAAACCACTAAAGCGAAGAAGAGCATTTTTGGTTCCAAGACGGTACGGTCGGTGTTGGTCAGCCGCAAAGAGGAAAATGATCGGTCAGAAAATGTTCTTCGACCGGTGAATACTAAGGACTCACTGGATACATCTACTTGTAGCAAAGAACACGACTCCCAATTGGTTAATTGATGTCCCACCGTCTTCCTCCCGCCTCTTTGATTAAATCCACCAATTTAACCTACCTGACTATCGTGCGCTCATTCGCTGTCTTTTCGCGCGCATTGAAGTTGGCAAGGTCGTTTTTAGGAAGAAGTTAACAACATTCTGCAAGAAGCGAATTTTGTCCTTATCCAACTGATGGTAACAAAACGCATTTTTTTTGTTGTTGACAGATTTCAAATTTACAAACTGAAGTAGCTATAGCTAACTGCTACTAATGTTTAAATAGCTATTGACTAGCAAAGTACTACTGTTGCATCTACAACTCAGCTAACTACTGTAACTTTCCGTTAGCTACTGTAATGTCTGTATCTGTACTAGCTAGATAATCTCGCTGTACTAGCCCTACTGAACACTACTAGCGTTACATGGTAAAGTTAGGCGAAACATCGACAATATCAGGCAATGGATTACAAGCTAGCTACCTTATCCCCAGAACATGGAACAGTTCTATATTGGAGAGTCAGGTCCTGGCCGTCAGTCAACTTCAAAATCTACCTACACAGCAAAGGTAGGCTACAGTAGTGTAATTTATGTCTTAGCCAAAAAATGTAAATGCTGTGATTCCATGAGGCTGACGTTAACTGAGTAGTCGTCCCTGAAATATGATTAAATAACGTCTTATGTATTTTTCCATAGGAACGTAAAACAACTTCCTTAACGAGACCTGGCATTGAGCATGACCTTTCAGGTGATGATACATTGTCATTTGACCTGGATGAAAGCCATGAACAGCAAAGGTAGGCTTCATGACGTGACATAATAGGCTGTTAGTGGTTAGGATAGTTGCCTTCAAGTGTTTTACCTTTTTAACATTTGAATGGTATCATATGGAGTTTTACATAATAGCTTAACTGAAGAATCTTCTCGTTTTTTTGCTGCAAGTGAGGACTCTGGTGCCAACATGTCAATCATCAGCGACAGAGAGGAGTCCAGCCAGCTGACCTTTACTCTCAACTCTAGGATAGAGGAGATAGGAAGGAGAGCTCAGAATCTGGTAGAGAGGACCAACCAGAGCAGGGCCACAGACCAGGAGATCATGACCAGCTTTGAGAACAAGCTGATGAGCAAGGTGATGATGTGGCAAGTGTCCTGGCTGTCAACGTCAACTTGATAGCAAGTTTTTGTATCAGAATCAGGTTGATTCGCCAAGTGTACACAAACAAGGAATTTGCTTTGGTGGGCAAATATTGGATACTATAGACCGGTTCTGCAGCCGTGACGATGTATGTATAATTGGTCCAGTAAGTGAAATGGTAAATGGTATATTTACAGTATGTGTGTAACGTTATATAGTGATGTCTGAAATAGATCCACTTGTGTGCCAGTGTATGTGAGCATTTGACCAGTGTACATGCGTTGGTGTGTGTGTGCATGTGTGTGTCCAGGTGAGTGAGGTGTGCCTGCAGGTGAAGGAGCAGATGTTCCGGAGCTACGACGAGCACGGCCGTGTGATGGAGGGCCGTCTGAAGGAGCTGTCCGAGGTGCTGGCGAGGAGCAGCCAGCTCAGCACAGAGCTGCAGGGAGCCAGCCACACCCTGACCGCCATCAACATGGGCCTTCAGCAGAGACCCGGGCTCTGATCTGTCACACATGCACCTGCTATGACTGCCCTATACTATAGGCCTAGTTCAGCCTACCCATTGTGTTCGTTGTGACTGTTGACATTACTGCACGGCCCTCTGTTCGACTGTGCTATTGATAGGTTCAATGTCTAAGTCGTTCAGGTGTGTATACTGTAACTGGCAGTCTTGCATGGTTGACCTTGGGCTTGTGCGTGACAGTCAATGTGGTGTAACTGCCAAATGTAATAAACAATTTGAATAAAATTGAGATATTTACTCTCTCCCAATAATTGTCTCCCGAAAAACCCAGCTTAACAAAAGGGATGCTATAAATCCTTACCACTGTCATTGTGAGATTCAATCCAAGTATATCCTGGCAGACAGCACATATCCATGGCATGTGAAGGGATAAAACTAGTGTTCCTCTCCACTGTAAACCACAATACATTAAATCTGGTCCAAAACGTAAGCTGCGGTGCTGTTCAGACATTGAACCAGTTGTCTTCATGCCCAATCGCATTGATTAAAAATACATAACTCCCATGGCTAAGTATGACAGGATAAACACCAGCTAAAAAATGTTGGGCACCTGATGCGCCCAACAAAACAACATAATTGAAACAAACCCCAAAATGTTTAAGTTAAGCTCAGAAAAGCTTTATTCAAACCATGCATGACCACATCTGGTTAATGAGCTCATAAAGTGCCAACAGATTACATCTTAACCCTCAAAAAACATTTCCTCAAAAGGCTTAAGTGAAATTTAACCACGAGAAATGATGAGAGGTTGTGAGTTTGAACTTTGGTACTCACAAACACAGATCTGAAGACTCAGTCCCAAGTTCACATCTGGACCTCAATCTAAACCGTTTCCCCCCCGAAAACATTTTAAATCCTTTGAATAAAGTAACACTTTATCCCTTTTAATTGAAATTGGTTAGAATGAAACTTTCTAACTTATGTTCAGAAAGTCAGGACTTTGAGACTGAGAGTAGAAAAATAGCTTTAGTAGGAATTGAAAATCTGCCTAAAATAATTACAGTTCACAACAGCCCAAAGGTTCAGTGATAAACTTCTCTTAAAACCTATACCTGGTTATTCCCTCAAAATAACGATTTAATGTACACAATCTACAAACTTAGGAGAGAGAAAACCTTGGCATTATGGTTGACAGTCCATTTCAGCAAACTGCCAGCTACTTAAGCATTGTTCAGAAGCAGTTTGAAGGGTGGTTTATATTAGTTGTTGTCTGTAGAGGTGCTAACAGCTTCTGGCAGTCTACTTCCCCACAGTGAAGGACTGTAGTCCAGTGATAGCTCTGCCCAGAATCAGAGCATGGATGTCATGGGTACCTGTGGAAGACCAGAAACAATAAGCACACATTTGGAATGGAGGGTGGCAGCAATGCATAATCTGGGAATATCCACCAAACTAAATGTGTGAAGAAAATACAGATTGTGTCTTCTGCAGGGAATGTCTTAACCCTTGTGTTATCTTCGGGTCATTCTGACCCATCAGTCATTTTAACACACCTTCGTATTGCGACAAATTTAACGCATACAAAAACAAAGTGAAGCATTTTCTTTTAACCTTTGGGCTGTCTCAGACCCCCACATTGCAAAGGTTAAAATATATATATTTTTTGTATTGGGTAAAATTGGGTAAACACAACGATGGTTCGTTATGAACTTTGGGTCATGTGACCCGAAGGCAGCACAAGGGTTAAAGATCTCTGCGGGTCTTAATTGTGGCAAAAGCAATACTTTCCTCCCATGTCTAGTGCTCCCATACTGCCCCCTGCTGGACAGAATGTGCACTGACCCACCCATCCACCCTCCTCTCCCCTCCCCTCCACCCTCCTCACCTTCGTAGGTGTTGACGGCCTCCAGGTTCATGACGTGGCGGATGATGTGGTACTCGTCGGAGATGCCGTTGCCCCCCAGCATGTCTCGGGCGTGCCGGGCGATGTCCAGGGACTTGCCACAGCTGTTCCTCTTCAGCATGGAGATCATCTCCGGGGCCGCTCTGACGGGGGAAGAACCCGCAACACACGTCACCCCCTTTTCTACACGCCGTACCTAAGAGTCATCTGATCCGTCGAGGTATTCTTTGTTTCCAGGCCCCCTGTGTTCTCTAAAATGCCAGCTCTCTCCCCATGTTATGTGATGAATTTGATGGTTGACATATATGTGGTTTAATCTGAGTTTGGTCCTCTTATGAGGTTGTTTTTGACATCTACAAAACCACCCGTCAGGGTTCGCCGTGTCCAGCCCCTACGTACTTCTTGTCGTCGATGAGCCTGCCCAGTTGCAGGCAGGCCTGCAGGCCGATGGTGATCTCAGTCAGCATGTCGGCCATCTTCTTCTGCATCAGCTGGTTCCTGGCCAGAGGCACCCCAAACTGGATCCTGAGAGAGAGAGAGAGAGAGAGAGAGAGAGAGAGAGAGAGAGAGAGAGAGAGAGAGAGGGAGAGAGAGGGAGAGAGAGAAAAGGTGTGTGTGTGAGAGAGAGAGAGAGACACCAGACAAGACAGCTGTGAGCTATGAGGTGGTGTACAGCAGGCAGGCTGAGTTTCATTCAATATTACTATTATTATTATAAACATAACACTGTATGGAGTTCCCGTGTACAAAACATCCTGTTATCCTGAAATTGTTCATAAACAGGTCTACAAGCTGTCCAGCTGTCCCACCTGTCCAGTGTGTACTGGCGCGCGGCGTGGAAGCAGAACTCTGCCGCCCCCAGCGCTCCCCAGGCGATACCGTAGCGGGCGTTGTTCAGGCATCCGAAGGGACCCTGGAACCCCGAGAGAGCACAGACGTGAGACACTGCCAACCAGAGAGAGAGCAGGAGAACCACAACACACACACACGCGGTCACATCATCTGTAGAGCTCGCGCCCCCCTTTACCGCCAGGCCGGAGACTTTCGGCAGCAGGTTCTCCTCGGGGACCTCCACGTCATCCATGACGATCATGCCCGTGGCGGACGCCCGCAGGGAGAACTTGCCCTCGATCTTGGGCGTGGAGAAGCCCTTCATGCCGCGCTCCAGGATGAAGCCGCGCACCTTCCCGTCCTCGCACTTGGCCCAGACCACCGCGATGTCGGCCTCGGGCGAGTTGGTGATCCTGAGGGGGCGAGAGAGGGGACAGGAAACCGCGTCACTACAGTGCGTGGAGGAGGGAGGGGGCCTAACAGGGCACTGTGTTGAGAAACCGTCCTGTAGATGTGTTTATATATCTTATGGTTAGAATGTTGACGAATATGGACAGTTGAGGGTTCTTGAACGTGCTTAAGTAGCAGTGTAGAATCATGACATAATTACATTTCGCCCCGGATCTCTAACCACAGGCTCAGATTGGTTACTAATTAAGATCTATTGGGTATCAAACATCCGTCTCTGCCAGAGAACCTGAAGTAGGCACAGACATAAAGGTCAGTTCTCAGTGTGTACTCCCCTTAATGCTTGGTAGCTGCTGAAGTTCAGTTCTTTGCTGCTAAGCTAAGTATCATAGGCAAAGCGAAATATGAGCACCCTGCATGGGAGTGCAATCCAATATGCCTCATATTAGAATGCACTTAAACAGCTCCACCTTGTGGACGGACAGGACATAGGAAGTGGCATGTTTACAACCCCAAAGCTTCTAGGTATAGACTCGACCTTGACTAAATATAGCCGGGGGAAAAAGTACATTCAAAACATGCGTCTTCACATTGTATGCTGTTGCAATGTGATTAGAGTGGAAGCTGAAATACGCTGTTATAAAGGACTGCATGTCTACCCCAAGTGCTGAGAGATATCTATTTCAAGCCTGGAATTTGGCATCGTCAGGTATTATTATCGTCAGGTTATGACCATTTCTGGTGTCATTAGTATCTGCTGTGTGTTGATTCAAAGCATACTATGTACCACAGGCTATAAAATCGGCAGATATCAAAGAGAATAGCCAAGAAGGACACAGACAACCGGAAGGATCAAACCAACATGCCGAACAAGGCTATCTCCTCGAGGCTGCTTTGGACAGGGCAGTGCAGACCACACTGCAGGTGTTCATGTGTGCACGCAAGCAGAGCAGCTGCTGTAGGACCCAAGATCAAAAGAGACAACAGAGTTCGGAGCAGAGAAGCAGAGCACCCCCCCCCCCCCCCGTCGTCGTCGTCGTGTCTCACCAGGTTTTGGAGCCCGAGACGGTGAACGTGCGGCTGGACGGGTTGTACTTGGCCTTGGTCTCCATGCCGGAGGGGTCGCTGCCGTGATTGGGTTCCGTGAGGCCGAAACAGCCCAGGATCTCTCCACGCGCTAGGGGGGGTCGTATCAGAGATCACATTAAAGCATGGGGCATTTGACTGCACCTAGTTTCGTCACAAACAAATGTATGGGATAGAATAAGTCTGTCGAGAATCCCTTATTGAGGTCTCAATCTCCTTCAAATCGAACACATGAAAACTCGAAATGATTTGAAAGGTAATAAGGTGAAACGGTGTCCTCCAGGAAGATGGTAGAAACGTGCTGCTACCCGACCCCCCCCCCACCCCCCCACCCCCACCCCCGCTGTCCTCACCGAGCCTGGGGAGGTACTTCTCCTTCTGCTCCTCGGTCCCGTAGGCGTAGATGGGGTGCATGACCAGGGAGGACTGGACGCTCATCACCGACCTGTAGCCGCTGTCCACCCTCTCCACCTCCCTGGCGATCAGCCCGTAGGCCACGTAGCTGGTCCCGGCACAGCCATACCCTGGACGTCAGGCAGGGGAGAGGACGGAGAGGGAGACGAGAGTCCATGAATGAGATCGTCCACATTTCAAGCGGTCAATTCATCGCTGTGTTCTAGTGTTTTCTGGGATGACGCAAACAGCAAGCGGGGGCTACTTAAAACAAATATCCTGGTCGCTCCATCACCCGTGAGGTGAATGACCAAAGTCCACTCCACAAAAAGCCAAATCCCTCTCAGTTTCGACTTCTGAGCTGTGAATTGTGGTATGTCCAACAGCAAGCATGCCAGTCAGGATATTGTGGTTGGCTTAGTCGTGAAAACCAGACTGTGGGCTTGATCCATTTGTTCTTGACGTACGAAAAGTCTAGCTAGCAGATTAAATAAACACAGAGCCTGAATAAAAAGGTTGTTGTTTCTTACCTTTAATAGTGGGGCCGAGTACACCTAGTTCTCCCATCTCTGACACTATCTCACGATGGAACACTGAGGACGAGAAAACAGACCGGTTATTCATTTGTCGGTTGGAAATACAGCAACCTTCTACATTCTATAACAGGCAGAAGTGCAACTTTGAGGAGTAGAAGAAATCTGGCATTCGGTTTGTTTCGTGCGTTTGGTCTGATGTCGTCTTCTTCAGTGCGTTTAACCTAGTACCCGGGTGACGTGAGTGTCAGCATACTGGGATGAAGGACTGAGTGTCTGAGGAAAAGTGCCTAAGCAGCCCAGCAGCTTCCAGCGTATGGGTTTCTGTCGCACCTTCATGTCTGTTGGCCATAAGGATGCGGGGCATGAGTTTGTCTTGGCAGTAGGTACGGAAAGAGTCCCTGATCATGATCTCCTCTTCAGTCAGCTGACCCTCCAGCTCCAGGCCATCTTGCCAGTTAAACTTGACCTTGGCTGGGGGGAGGGTGGGGGTGACACAGCATGATTAGACGGCATTTAAACCATAACTGAAAGCACGTGCGTGTTGAAATTCAAGTTAAAGTGATCAAAGCGACACGGGTGAAGTATGGCGGGAGACGGTGATTCGAGGCGGTAGATTTGTCAACGTACGCGCTTTTGCTTTCTTCTCACTTGACTTCTCGGCATCTGTGGGAACAAGGTTGTGATGACACATACAATGCTTACTTGGATGAAAGAGTTGCCAACGGCAAGCGAGTTATTATGGGTTATCTATCTTCCTCATACCCCACTGTGCAGGTGCGGCGGTTCCCTGTGCTCTGGAAGACGTGATAATGGCGCATCTCTGTGAGTTGCCGAGCAGACGGCACACAGCGCCTCTCAATGCCATGGTCAGTGCACCTTTCGGAGGTAAGGCACATCATTGTAATTATGTAACATGCAATTAGCAAAGCAATCTAACTTCACAACGTTGACGACTAGGCGAATAGTCGACCTTTTGTCCACTTCGTTTACAGGTAAATAGATTCACCAAGTTGGTGGGTTATTTTTCCCAACCACATACACACACACACACACACACACACACACACACTACACACTATCACAAAGGAAACACACAACGACACACACTTGAGTCGTGGCGAGTTGCGTAGTCTAGTCTAGAGTCTAAATACATTAGTTAAAATAAATGTTGAGAACTTCGAATGCTGAGAAATAACAAAAGACCTAGCAAGCTAGTTACATATAGGACGGAGTTAGCAGCTAGCTAGCTTGTTCAAGCTAACTCTGATATGCTTGCTAGTTAAATAGATCGTACTAAAGTCATGAATCGGCTATTTATTTAGAAGCTGTCACCACTGCCACTAGCATTACAGATAACAGGCACTAAAACATTCAATTCCTAGCTAGGGTAGTTAATAACAGCAAGCGCACTTATGATAATAAACATACTGACCTGCTGTTACTGTACAATGTAGCAATCCGTGACCTGACTTTCCCTTCAGACAGGTAGCAAGCTAAGATAGCTAAAAAGACAAACGTCAATAGCTCTTCGTGGTTATGATATGTCGCCATGTTGAGTGTGTCTTATCTTACTTCAGTTTAGGGAAAGATTCTAATTTCATCAACATTTTAACTGAACATGACCTACACAATACTCACATCATTTTGATATAAGAAGGTACACACACCTGATGAAAAATGTTGCCTAAATACATACGTTACCCTGAATGTACTACTGTCATCATCACAAAAAATGTCTACTTTCTGAGGTCTCTCCGTAGTCCCTACCGTAGACACGTCCGAAGAGGAAAGAACCGGATTGGTTTATTTTCGGGGCGTATATCGACAGGGCGTGGCCATGGGATAATTTCTTTTCCCAGAATAAACAGTCCCCCAGACCTTTGCCTCAAGCATTGATTTAAAAAAAAATCAGTGATTAAAGCATTGAATGTTTAACTTTAATGATTGCTTGTCATTCATGATGTCCAATCAGCCAAGATTGGTGAACTACTTATGAATGATCAGCCATAAATTGACACCATACGAAGTAAGACCCATATGAGTTCATTTAAACTATCAAAGTGTTTTATCAATGTGTAGGCCTATACTATTAGAACATGAATACATTTCAAACAAAACATTTACAGATTACTATTTTAAGAAGGAATTGTACTGTATCTGGGCCTGGGTTTACCAGCAGAGTGCAGCATTCAACAACAAGTTGACAAAATCTGGAGGGGAGGATACCACCACACCACATCTGATCAGTCACCATGCAGACATATAGTTTAAAAACTGTAGAACAGAAAGGAGTTCAGGAATTAAATAGTATACATCATATAAATGCCCTTTGATGGGTGGGGGTGGGGTGGGAGGGTGGAGGGGTGTCTAGTGTCTTTTATTATTTAGGCTATTTGTTTGGCTATCTACTGTGAGTTTTAAATGAAATACTAGAAACCTGACTAGTCTTTTTAGATTTTAGGAGGACTTCAGTCATTCACTTACACAACACACACAGACATATGGCATTGACCAGCTGTTCGGCTAAATTATAAATGAACAGGTGATATTCATTACAGTATTTGGTGGTGTTAAATAATGTTGATAAAGTAACTTATTCAGGTCCTGATCATATTTTGTGAAAGAATAATCAACCACTAATAGTGATCCATACATTCGTATTTTACTTTGAAGATAACTATCGTCCTTAGCTCATCTGAAGGTAATGAGATATAACTTTTATGACTCACATGCATCGGACAGTGTGGAGCTAGGTGGGGACTGACTGTAATAAATAGATAATAACGCTCCGTTGGAATAGCGGTGCATGCACTAGTTCCCGCCTACTGTACGTCCAGGGAATGGTTTGTTTGTTTGTCGATCAAAACTTCGCCAGCATTCATTGGTCAATTCTCTCCAGTAAGGAATGTCAAAGTAAATGTTATGAAGTGAGTACAGATTGTCAGTAGACTTCGGCAGACTAGTAACATTGACCCACGTTCATGTTCACGTCAACCTTTTCCATCAAGATTGGGAATTATGGTGCGTAGCTTTTAGGATTTCCTTTACAAGTCTTTACACCATTTCATGATGGAACTACAAGAGAAACCGAAATATGGTAAGTTTTCGAGTGTCCTCGACCAACACAGCAGACCATGTAGACGTGCATCTGTCCTGATTTGTCAGTGAAGTCCATGCTCACTCAATCAAATGTGTCGTTTATACCCAGACAAGCTTTTGTATTACACACAGCCTCTCACGTCATTGTTATTAATACGCAAATTTGACTGTGTTTCATGGTTTCTCAGTTGCATATATTCTCATATGCTCTTATTCATTTCATGTTTTCATGATATGAAAAGGCAAATTATGAGTTATGATATATCTGTTATCTATTCAGGAGGTTTCAATGCTCCTGATATTTGCAATTTGCAATAGTTATTTTGAGTTAAGACTATACTTTATTGCCTGGGTTGTCCTGCCCCACAGGGTTTTCATGTCTTGTTGCTGTTACATTCCTCAGAATGGCATGGTAAGCTTGGTATCTACCAGCCGTATGCAGACACAACGTGTAACTCCCAGCTAAGTATAGAAGGGATAATTAAAAAATACCTTCTATATTAGAAATGTCTGAACTGAAAATTGTGCTTGAGATGTTTTAAATATTTGGCTCTGTACATCTTTTTCAGCAGTTGTAATTGTGATTTAAACATACCCTGTAAACAATCTTCTTGTGGTGACACACCCAGTTGTATGGTGGTTTTTTGCAAAGGATGGAAAAATAGGCTAAGAAATGTGCTATTCTCAGATGTTATACCTTGGCATACATGTGCAGATATCGTCTGATATTTGATAGGGATTTTGATGATTGTACAGCACTGTCAGGAGGTGAAAGGTCAGCTTGATGGCTGACTCGTTAGTCTCACATCCCCCTCCAGCCATAATGTGCTTTAATGTTTCCATCCTTTTTGGTGAACACACCCTTATCCTCTCTCTGTGCATCCCATGATCACTAATTGATTTTATAAACTCCTATGATTCCTCTCTCTTTCTTTCCTCCTGTCTCTGTCTCTGTCTCTCTCTCTCACACACACACACATACACACACTCGTTCTCACACTCTCCCACAACACACAAGCAAGAAGAGAGTTTTTATGGAAAGTCTAAAATGTCACCAACATCTTGCACAAGACTGACTATTCAACGAGACACAAAATATTGCCCATAAAATTACTCAATTCCTGTTATGACTCATTAAGTAATGAACAAAAGGAAGTAATGGTACTTGAACAGCAGAAAACATACCCCATCGGTAAATGAATAATATATAGCATTGGCAGGTTATTATGAGGTCATCAACAGCTAGAATGACACAGGGTCCGTTTTTTTTCTTTGGCAGCTCATTGTTGTTTTTTTCAACTGCCTGGACTACATAAGAGGGTCAGAAACAAAGCAATTAGCAGAAGGGCCAACATTCCCCACAAGACACACAAGACAATACTCAGGGATATTCAACATCCGCACTGGATCTTTGTCATTTTCTTTACCAAACAGCCGAGGGTACATCCTGGAGAGTATAGGCGTAGATCTCCCCCTCCACAACCCAATGTTTTTCAGGTTGTAATTAAGCTTTTCCTGGTACTTTCGAGCCTCCTATGCAGTATTGGTGGGTGTAGTCCTCCAAACATAGCTAGCAGCTAGGCTAGGCCAAGTTCTCTCTCACATCATGGAGTAATTTCAGGCCATGATAGACCAGGAAGCCTCAATAAGAGGGGCCCAGGCTGGATCACAGCCTGCCTGCAGCCATAAGCAGTCTTATATGATGTATAATTATAAGACATAAATAGGAGAGTGGTTTTGTAACCTGATTCACTGAGTCACTCAGATCTTCACTTCAAGAGCCTGTCAGTTTGCCATGTTGTCGTTTTTTAGCTCGTCAGGGACATTTATAATTTAGGTTCCCAGTTCGGCTGTTTTGTATCACAGCAATTGCTGTGTTCCCACCCTGACACGCTTCAGTCTCTACAGACAGACAGAAGGCAGTGAAGACGCCGTTCGGGTCAGAAAGAAGGTGGAGAAAAGAATAGGCTGTCAGGGCCAGCCCTTTTAATAGTTGGGTTGTGTGTTATGGGACCTCCCTCACAGGAACCTTCAGGAAGACTCAGTCTATTTGTGTAATGTGCCAGTCGGCCCCACCTGACCTTCCCTTTCCTGACTGGTCTCCATAGCTGTTGACCTGGGCTGGGATTCTCATGAGTTTCTGTCAGTCCTGATGACACAGAGGGCGAAGGCCAGTGCATACACCATACAGACGGAATTAGAATATGCAAAATATATACATATAAACATATACATAATCAGTGGTTAGAAAGGGCACTTGCCAGAGTTGCCAACGATTGGCTAGATTGTTAGATTGTTTGTACAGTCAGATTCTGTGTGTAGTCTCATGGATTTTCTGTTGTTGTTGACATTCCTTCTGCATTTCAGTGAATGTAATCCGGTTTTCTCCATTGTTTATGAGTTGGTACTTACAATGCTGCTGAAGCTGTGCTCTATTTTTCCCGCTTATTCTGTAGAGGTAAACTGGCGCCAGACACAAAGAGCAACTGTCTCTGAATGTAATTAAGGTTTTATTTGTTTAAAAAGTTCACAACCAAGTGGTGATTTCACAGACTTCTCAAAATGTCCACTCCTCATCTAGAGACCTTGTTTTGACGGCAAGCTGTCACCAGTACACTCCTGTTGTTCGTACTGTATATATGGTCGGAACTGTACCTGTCATTATCATCTAGTCCAACTGTGAAGACATTAGAGGCAAAGAGGTCTGAAGACGATACAAGACACACATCCCATAGACGATGTCTAGAAACCTCCTTTTCTGGTTTTGTAAAACTGAAACCGCAGTGTCACTACAGCGGCCCCACTGTTGATCGTCAGCAGAATGATGTTCACAGTAAGCACTCTTCTCCACACCACATCAGCTGTCTGTGATGAGAGACAGAACGAGACACGAAGGAGAGACTGAGAGGAGAAGGAGAGAATGAGAGGAGAAGGAGAGACTGAGAGGAGAAGGAGAGACTGAGAGGAGAAGGAGAGACAGAGGAGAAGGAGAGACTGAGGGGAGAAGGAGAGACAGAGGAGAAGGAGAGACTGAGAGGAGAAGGAGAGACTGAGAGGAAAGGAGAGACTGAGAGGAGAAGGAGAGACTGAGAGGAGAAGAAGGAGAGACAGAGGAGAAGGAGAGACTTGAGAGGAGAAGGAGAGACTGAGAGGAGAAGAAGGAGAGACTGAGAGGAGAAGAAGGAGAGACTGAGAGGAGAAGGAGGAGAGACTGAGAGGAGAAGGAGGAGAGACTGAGTGGAGAAGGAGAGACTGAGAGGAAAGGAGAGACTGAGAGGAGAAGGAGAGACTGAGAGGAGAAGGAGAGACTGAGAGAAGGAGAGACTGAGAGGAGAAGGAGAGACTGAGAGGAGAAGAAGGAGAGACAGAGGAGAAGGAGAGACTGAGAGGAGAAGGAGAGACTGAGAGGAGAAGGAGAGAGCTGCTGCCATTGGAGCAGCAAGGACTGTGTTGGTATGCAAGTGGGTGAAGCGTAGTGAAGGGAGTGAGTAAGAGAGGATGGGAGGATGGGTCAGAGCAGAGAAGAAGATGAGTGGATAACTAGGAGAGGGTGTGAGTCAGAGAAAAGATGAGGGGAGGGAGAGTGGAGAGGGACAAGAATGGGTGGAATCTCCCCGCAGGAAATGACCGTGAAAAATAAATGGAGACAAAAATACACCAAGGCAACCCTCCCACAGATCTGGGAAGTCCTAAAAGACTAGACGTTGTCTAAGGAACTGTTTTCCTAAGACAGATTCTGGAGATGTTGTAGCATTGTTGTTAATCACGACCTAGCCACTGACTATTCTTAGGGATGTAGCAAATATCATTTTCAGTGGAAGTAGCCAACCTTCTAGGCCATTAGCAACATGACAGGGCAGAAACCAAGAAATAGAATTAGCCTAGATCGTTTCAGACGGGCGATTTTTGACAAAAAAGATAGGACCAGTAATACCACACACTGCCAACTGCCTTAACAATGAGTCCTACTGCTACCAGTGCTGATGGGCTGTTTTAAGTATAGAAATACAGAATCATCCACTGTCTCCTCCTAAATATCCCCCTACAGATACACAAATCACTAGCATGTTGATGAGCTAATATTGTAACCTTTTGTTCTTTTTAAATGTAGACCAGCCTTTATTTTGGGATGGCACCACCTTGACGACCCGTTTGTGCAGGCAGAGCCGTTTCCAATGTGCTTGACGTCTTCCGAGGAACCTACAGGCAGAGATTCACCAGAAGTAGAGGTCTAGCGTCGTGCTAAAATTCACAAGAAGAAAGAAGTTCTCTTCTCTTGTGAGTGGGTGGAGAGTTGGCCCAGCCCAAAGCGAACCCAGAGCAATAACATGAGAGCCATAATGAAACAGAACAGCATGGAACGTTTTTCAGATTCATTCCAGATGAACTTTTTAAGCACTGTACCAGAAGTGTTTACTATGTGCTGTGTCTAAACAGACTTAGACTGTACTCGTCTCTCAATGTCCACAGAATATCCTCTCCTTACATGCACTGGAAACCAACACATTCAATATTTGACTGCTGATTCAGACTGGTAGAAAGCACCCACAATGTGGAATTTCCTTCTAGTATGCACCACCAGAAGTTAGAGCTCTATAAACAGGATGTGGTTTGGATTGACAGTTGGACAGTGCTAGGGAGGCTGGGTGGAACCAGCTGCAGTGTTGTAGCATGACCACCAGGGGGAGAATACATAGCTGAGACTGGGGAACATGCACACAAGGCTTAGCAAAATCTCACCTGACTATTATAAACGTAAACTTTTTTTTTTCTTAAAATGAAAAGTGCAATTGTCATTTGAATGGATAAAACAAGAACTTTATACCCATCTACTTTGACAATGATTGTTGGGATACATCAGGTACTACTTATTAGGTGAGATGATCTCAGTTAGATTTGCAAGTCAAAATAGAGTGTTGGCTGGGTGAGGTTGATCAGGTAGTTTGACGTTGTGTGCTCGGCTTGTGCGGCTGACTTAATTACCAGCACACCTGCATCTCATCAACCACCACCTTATCTTGCAAATACCCTTGTCGTCAGTTCAACTCACCCTGAAGCACTCGTTCACTCGCTTGCACGGATTTCGATTGGAAAACAGTTCTATGCTAGAGTCCGTGCTCGCGCCGATCCTGCTTGTAAATCTGAAGGAAAAGTTTCTCTCTTTCGCTCTCGTTTTTCCTCAGAGGGGGAGGGGCGAGCCAGTGTACAAAAACAAGCCATTGTGTCTCCACCCTTCAGCCCTGCTTCCCACCCCTCCCCTCTCTCTGTAGGTGTGCTACCTGCTGGCCCTACGTGCCTGACTCTCTAAAGAGGGCAGGGAAACTGAGAAAGAGAACAGGGTACGAAGACAGGAGCCGGAATAGACAAAAGAGCTCTCTGTCGAGTGGAAAAAAGGGAAGAGAAAGAGAGAAATGTGAACAGGTGAGGCCGAGGTTTGAGACGTGCAGCTGTTGGGGGAAGAGCAGAGGACGGTGAGGAACCCCTGTGCAGAGTTGCTCAGGACTGGTTGGACAAGTTTCTCCAGCTCCCTCCCGCTCTCTCCTTAGACGCGTTTCGAATCGTTCGTACTTTTGTACATGGTTGTCTTGAAAGGAAGGGAAGGGTCATATTAAAAACATAAGCCCAAAGAAGAGGAGGAAGGAGAGGGAAAGTCAGTTCCAAGATCGACCCCTGAAAGGAATTCAAGATGCCAGAAGAGAACTTTTACGGAAAAAATGGTACTGTAACTTCTAAACTCTTTGATGATGCATGTTGTTTTGCCAGGGCCAAAGTATCTTCCCAGTATCTACCTTGTGTACAAACGGTAATGTATCTAGTACCACATGGTTGGTGTTGTGTGTCTCTTGCCAACACTCATTGACTGGGTTGTTGGCGGGTATCCCACTCCTGAACAAGATAAACTGTCACTAGCTTGTCGAAGGTGTTGGAGTAACTTGTTGGGTGTAGAATGCAGCTCAAAGGTGAAACGGGAGCGTCAGTATCATTGTGTCAGCATGGTTGGCCAGCCTGGGAACGGGTGTGGGCGGATTGCTGGTCGGCAAAGCTGATTGTACAGGTGGACTGAAGTACACGGCAGCTTTTCTTTTTTATCAGTGTTTTCTCTTTCCTTAATCAAATAAGGCTGTGTGTGTCCCTCTGTCTGTCTGTGTGTGTACACATTGATTAAACCCAGTTAAAAGGTGCCTGGTACCCTTGTTTACTGTGCTCTGTGGTAGCTATGGGGCTAGGCCAGCATTTACATGTGTCTAACATGGCTTGGTCCTCCTAACTCACTCTGAGCACCTCAGGCTAGCGTCCCGTTCAGCCACACATCCTCTCTCCCAGCATCTCCCGGCCTGAGTGGAGCTGAGTTGCTGAGCGTGCCCAGTGGAGTCATGTTTGTCTGAGCTCAGGTCCAGGAAATGCATGGCTGCATTAGCGGCTGCATTAGCGGCTGCATGAACGTCGGCCGTGTGCATTATTAATGGGCCATGACGCCACGCAGAACATCATGCATCGATATCCAGAGTCTAGAGGCCTGGGACTGTGGAATCTTCTCACAGACGTGTGTGTGTGTGTGTGTGTGTGTGTGTGGTGGGGGTTGGCTACGGTCAAGTATCATCAGTGATCACCATGACACCATTCTTGTTCTTTTGAGGTCTAAATTAAGTTTGTGATACAGCTTAACCTTCTGCTCTAGACTCCGGGTAGATAATTGATTTTGGCTTGTGCTCTTCCTGCCGTATAATGATAACTGAACTAAAACGACGCTGATGTCACATCCTTCTAATCTCTCCGGAGCGAAGCCTCGGTCTCAGTGTTTGTTGACAGTTGATACATGAACGGGGCCTGTTCCATAAAGAGAGTTTACCGAATAAGCCAGGCTTATGTCAGTTACTTTACCTGACATGGATTTTCCCCCTAAACTCGCTTTATGGAAAAAGCCTCAGGGGTCCAGGTGTCTTACTGCAACAGGACGCTCCAAGTGACTGTAGGTTTCAGCTGGTGACGGCTGAACCCAGAGAAGCAGATTTCTCAGACTCTGGACTTCTAGCACTGAGAGATTAACAGCCTCTCCTCAGTTAACAACCGCAGTTGTAGATTGGGAGTGTTTTTATATGGGAGTGTTTTTATATTGTACTATCAGCCAGTCTCTGGTTTAGTTGTTTTGGTCTCTGGACTGGTCGTCTCGCCGTCTGAGGATTATATTGTGTGGAGGGAGAGGTCAATAGAAGCTTTAGCCGTATACTGGTGTTGCTGACCTCAAGTGGTTGCAGGGTGGTACTGCAGGATTACATGCTGCACAGTGGGTGCTTAGTCACCAGGGAGGAATCTCTCTGGTTGCCGGGTGTGTCTGTGTTACTCTAGAGCGACGAATGATATGACTGCCTGGGGAAGGAGAGGGGGAGTGGGGTAAAGGGAAGGATAGCAATTTGAAGTATTTATGATTCCCATGAATCAGATCGAACTCACGTCTATGTTTTTGTCATGCTCATTCATTCCTGCTCTAGAGTACTTGAGATTAAAAGTTATTTGGCAGCCATTGTTACACATTGAGGAGGGTAATGTAGTATCGGGAGTGGAATGCACGGGTTACAATCTCATTCATCGTTCACAAGACCGTCTCCAAAACATGTTTTGTAAGCTGTTTCAGAGGAGTAGTTCTCATGACGCTACTGTTTTGTGTGTGCAGGTGAACCAAGAAAATATGACCCCACTTTTAAGGGCCCCATCTATAACAGGTGAGAGAATTTAATGTTCCTTTTAATGATGTCGGCCTTTTTAATGATGTCGGCCCTTACAGCCCTGCTGCCTTAACCGAAGCATCACTGATCTGCCTGTCCTCCTCTCTCCAGAGGCTGCACTGACATCATATGCTGCGTCCTCTTCATCATCGCCATACTGGGCTATGTTGCTGTGGGTATACTTGGTAAGGACCTTAGCCGACCCCTAAGATCGTGTGGCACCTGAGAAAATGGACCTAATTGTGATGCTGTATGGGAGATGTGATGTCATTTCCTCTCTTTCTTGGCAATAACCACTGTAATTCTGTGCAAGTATAGTCCTTGATAATTTGCTGCACTTAGTATGTGCACATTTCTTTGGATAAATGCATGTGTTAAGTGGCTAAACCTAATAGTTTGAATGTAAATCCCTACGGTATGTGTTTAGGAACCTGGACGAACTCTAGTGGTGGAGGTTCCTCTCTTGTTTTAAGTCAAACATCCAGCCGTCTCTCTGGGTGGTAATGACCCCTGTGTGTCCTCTCCTGCCCCCAGCCTGGTCTCAGGGCGACCCCAGGAAGGTGATCTACCCCACGGACAGCAGAGGGCAGTTCTGTGGGCAGATCGGCACCCCTCTGGAGTAAGTCATCCCAGGACACTGAGCAGGATCTGGGAGCACTACCCCCAGGCCGTTGACTCATTGTTGTCTCCTTGCTGTTTATTCACCGCATTTCTTTGGGGATTCTCCGAAAACTGAAACTTGCGTATGTGTGCGCTTGTATTTGTGTGTGCTACCCTCTTCCTGTGTGTGTTTGTGCTTGTATTTGTGTGTGCTGACCGAGATGTGTGTGTGTGTGTGTGTGTGTTATTTCTGCAGTCAGAAGCCCTTTTTGTTCTACTTCAACATCATGAAGTGTGCCAGTCCCTTGGTGCTGCTGGAGTTCCAGTGTCCTACCACGCAAGTAGGTCCACCCACACCACACCGAATCTCTATCTTCTTACCGTCATATTATTTGTCTGATCTTGCTTCACACACTGTTTCTTGTGACCCCTCCCCCCCCCCCCCCCCCAGATGTGTGTGCAGAAGTGCCCTGATAAGTTTATGACCCTCGTCAAGGCTTACGTCAACAAAGAAGACTTCAAATATTACAAGAACTTCTGCCAGGAGGGGTTGACTGACAAAATGGTGATTAAAATGCCAGGAATCTTTCCTTGTCATGGCTTTCAAATAATCTAATTTCATGGACTCTGATAAATGCCTGAGTGAAAATGGTTAATTTCCAAAACTACGTTGCCCTTTCTGTCTGAAGAAATTAAATCAATGTTTATGTAATTATCTGAACCAGTGTCTGAGAATGTAGTCTTGCCCTTGGCCGTGTGTTTCAGACTGTCCCAGAGATCCTGAAAGCTGGCCTCTGTCCTGCCATGTTGACTCCTAGCAAGCCCTGTAAGTCTGCTGTCTGTCCCTCCAACCTCTACATATAACCCACATCACTAACCCTAACCCACATCCCTAACCCTAACCCACATCCCTAACCCTAACCCACATCACCAACCCTAACCCACATCACTAGCCCTAACCCACATCACTAACCCTAACCCACATCACCAACCCTAACCCACATCCCTAACCCCCATCCATAACCCTAACCCCCATCACTAACCCTAACCCCCATCCCTAACCCTAACCCACGTCACTAACCCTAACCCACGTCACTAACCCTAACCCACATCACTAACCCTAACCCACGTCACTAACCCTAACCCACGTCACCATCCCTAACCCACATCCCTAACCCTAACCCACGTCACTAACCCTAACCCACGTCACTAACCCTAACCCACATCACTAACCCTAACCCACGTCACTAACCCTAACCCACGTCACCATCCCTAACCCTAACCCACATCCCTAACCCTAACCCACGTCACTAACTCTTACTCCCATTACTGGCCCACTCATCCTAGTTCCCTCTGGTACCCTTTGTGTATTCAGAATGTGACAAGCTGGACAATAAGAGGAGATGTTTGCTGTGCTTGTTGCTCAGTGTTTTTTTTCCATTTCTATTCCTGCACACACGCACACACACAGTCACACGGAGATGCTTCCCAGCCCTGGGCCAAAAGGGAGGCGAGATCACCGTGGGAAACAGCTCCCATTTTGATGACGGCTCGGGGACAATGCGAGACGCCAAGGACCTGGTGGCAGGGGTCAAGTAAGCTCACTGGTGGCCTCTGCTCGGACTGGAGGGATGATAGCTTTACGCCCCTCCCTCATCCCAAGGGTCTTTTTGGTGTCTTTGCACCCTAATACTTCCCCACGTAGCCCATCCTGTAGTGGCTGTGTTGTGGTCTATGAGAGTCCTGCGATGTGAGTGCCTTGTGTGTTCCTGTAGGAACGCCACAGTGGTGATCGAGGCACGCCAGGTGGCTATGAAGATCTTTGAGGATTACACTCACTCCTGGTACTGGATCCTCATGTAAGAGGCTCTACTCCGTTCTCGGCGTGGCTCCCTTTGAATTGAATTTACCGGCGAGTAACACGGTCTAAAATGTAACATGGTTTCTCTCCCTTCTCCTCACTCCAGAGGCTTGGTCATCGCCATGCTCACCAGCCTCCTGTTCATCGTCCTCCTGCGCTTCCTGGCAGGCATCATGGTCTGGGTGATGATCGTCTTGGTGATCCTGGTCATAGGATACGGTACATTTTTACATTTTACATTTTAGCAGACGCTCTTATCCAGAGCGACTTACAGTAAGTACAGGGACATTCCCCCCGAGGCAAGTAGGGTGAAGTGCCTTGCCCAAGGACACAACGTCATTTTGCACTGCCGGGAATCGAACCAACAACCTTCTGATTACTAGCCCGATTCCCTAACCGCTCAGCCACCTGACTCCCGGTAAGCTGGCCAGGTGGCTCCTGGGTGGCTCTTGTAACCACATTTATGTTACGGAGTAGCAGGTGAAGTGTCACTCCCGATACGGAGCCGTAAAAAATGTTTATGTCTCCCCTTGTGGCCACCGTGTGTGTTGCGTGTCAGGCATTTTCCACTGCTCCATGGAGTACGTCTCCTTGAAGGAAACTCCTGGTTCAGACGTTACACTGCAGGACCTGGGCTTCCAGACGGACTTCGCTGTCTACCTCCAGATCAGACAGACCTGGCTGGCCTTCAGTGAGTAGAACCTTTCTGTAACCTGTCCCAAAACCCCGCCTTACCACCTAGCAACCGAAGTCTTACTGAAACTGAGAAGTTGACATTTTTGGAATGTCTTTGTTGTGACAACTTTACGTTAACCAAGACAACAAAACCTGTCTGTCTTTGACAACTTGACTCTCACCTCAGTTTATCCATCTTTAGATTGTTTTGGTATGAGTTTTAGAGATGGATGGCTGTGGAGATGTCTGCCACCTTTAGAATATAATGGAACTAGATCTGATGGTGCTCAAAGCAACAACAAAATCATATTTGGAAAAACTCAACAGCAATGTCTCTTTCCAGAAATCATGACCCGGTCACCCAAGATAATCCACAAACGTTGTTGTGAGCAGTTTTATGTAGGAACCATTTTGTTTCTGCCAAACGACACTTGCCAATCGTATCACCGCGCTGAAGCAAGCGTGCATCCACTAATGGATGAGAGGCTCATGCAGGGGTGTAGTTCGGTGTAATGTCAAGTTGTCACAACAAAGACAGTGACAGTTTGTTGTCTTGGTTAATGTCAAGTTGTCGTAACAGACATCCCAATGTCATTGTTACATAAAAAATGACCTAATGACAAGTCATAAACACCCATAAAGATTCATCCAGGCCATGTCATGGTTATAAGTGTCAAGCCAGTCTCATGCACACCCCCTTCAAATAAAATGTCACCAAGGATAGAATCATTTCTCCCTCAGTTATCATCCTGGCCATCGTGGAGGTCGTCATCATCCTCCTGCTCATCTTCCTCAGGAAGAGGATCCTTATCGCCATCGCCCTCATCAAGGAGGCCAGCAGGTCAGGACACAACCAGACAGTGTGTCTGCTACTCTGGTTGTACAGCCCATTAGGAAGACGGGGGGGGGGGGGGGGGGAAATGGAAGGGTCCGGAGTGCTTGACTTCCAACTGCATGTGTCTGACTGGGGAGGGAGAACGGATTGATGAAACCGGCTGACGAGGGCGTTTACCAACAGAAGCTCCTTGACAAATGGAAACGTGGCCAACTTGAGCCTGTAGATGGTCTGGTCACGTGGGGTTCCTCTTGATTGGCTAGCTTCTTGACGTGTTTTGTGTTTTGATTTCAGGGCCATAGGGCATGTGATGTCGTCTCTGTTCTACCCCCTCTTCACCTTTGTCCTCCTGGCGATGGTCATCGCCTACTGGGCTGTCACCGCTGTGTATCCTTAATCACCTGGGAAATGGAGTCATCCGAGTAAGAACTACATCACTATGGAGATGTATTGTAGTCCCTTCATGTGCACAAAGTGACGCAAAAGCCCTGTGTACCCACGTTTTGAAGTAACTGGTTTAGGACCAAGATGCCATCTGATATTTTGCTGCCCCATGCCTGAACTGGCGCTGGCTGGCTAAGTGTTGGGATTTGTAGTTTTCTGTCCTTCCTGATGTAGTCCTTGACAGCCCTGCCCAGTTTCCTATCCACGTCTAATGAGCCCATCTATAAGGTGTTCAACGAGACGGCGTGTGAGTACTCCAGACAGAACTGCGACCCAGCTGTAAGTCCCACCGCTGCCTCACTTTCACATGTGCATCCTGTTTTAGTCTTTTTTAGTCATTTCAGTCTTAATTTCTTCATTTCATTTCAGTCTTCCTCGACTGTTTCCCTTATCACCCTCTCTTCCCCTCTCCTTTCTTTCCCTTGTTCGTTCGTTTGTTCATTCTCTCCTCCTCCCAGAACTTCACCACCTCTGCCATGAAGGCCAGCTGCCCAGACGCCCAGTGTCTGTTTGCCTTGTACGGTGGCGAGACGCCCTACCACAAGTACCTGATCGGCCTGCAGTTCTACAACGTCTTCCTGTTCTTCTGGTGCGCCAACTTTGTCACGGCGCTGGGTCAGATGACCCTGGCCGGGGCCTTCGCCTCCTACTACTGGGCCTTCGTTAAGCCCGACGACATGCCGGCTTTCCCTGTCTTCGCCTCCCTAGGGAGATCTCTCAGGTGTGTGTGTGTCTGGGGAGATCTCTCAGGCGTATCCGTTTATCGGGGGGTGTCTCGGGTGTGCGATTTGATCTCTCAGGCAGGTGTGTGCGTTGTAGATACTGTAACTCTTTCTATATCCTGGCCAGGTACCACACAGGATCTCTGGCCTTTGGTTCTCTGATCCTCTCCATTGTCCAGGTCATCAGGGTTCTGCTGGAGTACCTGGACCACAAGCTCAAAGGTTGGTCAGCCTGCTCTGGACACAGTGGGACAGACCATCACACATTGATTTGCTTTATTCATTGATTGGTTGACTTTATTTATCCCACCCTGGGGAAATGTCACCGTTACAGCAGCCGATTTGAATAGATACAAATAATATACAAATGATGGACATCTTTGTAGTTTTGAGGGAAATCTAATGAACTAATATGTTGTGTTGAGTTACTGTTCTTTTTGCCTGCTGTTCATTGTCTCTTCAGGAACAGAGAACAAGTGCACTAAGTTCCTACTCTGCTGCCTCAAGTGCTGCTTCTGGTGTCTGGAGAAATTCATCAAGTTCCTCAACAGGAACGCCTACATCATGGTAACCTCTCATCGCAAAACAAACTGTTTCTTCTGTGACCTGTTACTAGAGTGGATACAACTGTAAACCACTATGCTTGTGAGCTGGTGTGGATGCAAATGTTGGACTCCTGGAGCCCCGGTGTACTCGGCTCTCACTGTGGAGGAAAAGGGAAGGTCATGGTTTTGAAAGCCCCAAGTTCTCATCTGTATTTCTGCCACCCCTCAGGTAGCGATATATGGCAAAAACTTTTGCGCATCCGCCAGTGATGCCTTTTTACTCCTCATGAGGAACATGATCAGGTGAGTGAGGTCGAGTGTGAGGGGGGAGTTCCATAACTGAGTTCTGTGATACATTTGACGTTTTAACACCTCAGGGTTGCCGTCCTGGACAAGGTGACAGACTTCCTGTTGTTCCTGGGTAAACTGCTCATTGTGGGCCTCGTGGGTAAGTCAGCCACTAGGACTTGTTTTTAGTAAATCCATAAACTAATCAACACCTTGAACTTCCAAGTCCTCTAGTTTGACCATTGCGTCTTGTACATGTAATAATAATGATCCATAAAAGAATCACTGCTCATTTTGTAGTACATATCTGAGACCGGTTCTCCCTACTTCTTTTCTCAGGAATCTTTGCGTTCTTCTTCTTCTCTGGGAGGGTGAAGGCGTTGGAAAACACAGCCCCCAATCTGCACTATTACTGGGTGCCTATCCTGGTAAGTCTGTGGCCTTAAGTTGACACAACACTGGCAAAGATTTTCACATACAGCAACAAGAAGCAACGAAATTGCAAAAACAATTCCACCGTGTTAACCCAGAACGTAGTGAAAAGACATATAGACAATATCCAGTATACTAATGGAGTGTGGACTGTTGGGAGTGGTTTGTGACGTTTCTGTCTGTCCACAGACTGTGGTTGTCGGGTCATATCTCATCGCCCATGGGTTCTTCAGCGTGTACGCCATGTGCGTGGACACTCTCTTCCTCTGCTTCTGTGAGTATCGCCATGACGACCCCTCTGTTTCACTGCACATGTATACTGTACACATGGCATGCATATATAACGTGACGTAGAGGAGGAGGTGAGCAGAGGCCTCCAGGTACAAGAAGAGGTCAGGTTTGAGGGACGCAGGGGGTTGTAGTCTTATCGTACAGAGAAGTCACACCCCAGTACCTCCCCCAAGTTGAGCTGAAGTCTGTTACATTTCCAGAAATGTAATTTTAATGTAATGTTCTGGGCTGGCTTCAAGTTATGGCTTTACATCATGGTCAACTTTACAAACCTCTGCTATCAAATTCATGTTTATTGTAAATTAGAACACGTTATGGTGATCTTTTGCTAACTTCTTGAAGATGTGATTGCATGGAGGTGGACTGTCTCTGCTCCCAATTGCATGATTGGGTCTTTTGTAATGCTTTACTGCTATATCAGCGCTGTGTATTGTGTACTAATATGGCTGAATGGTAACCTGAACTCAATAGTAACTTGCTAATAATTGGTGATTTGGGTGTTCTGGGTGTTTTGGCAAAACCTAAAATGCATGTGGGATGCTTTCGCTTGAGATTTTGACTTTCTCTTTCTCTGTCTCTTGTTTCTCTCTCTCCCTCAAATCAATATTCCTCCATTTATCCTCTCTGCCTCAATATTTCCCTTCCTTCTGACTCACTGTCCTTGTCTTGGTTTTAAATAATCAATCTGACCATCCCTAAACCACGAAACACGCCCTATCCCTGATTTATTTTTAAATAACACACGCACTCACGCACACACACACGCACTCACACACGCACTCACACACGCACGCACTCACACACGCACTCACACGCGCACTCACACGCGCACACACACACGCACTCACACACGGCAACTTGAAGGCGAGGACCTGGAGAGAAATGACGGTTCGGCGGAGCGTCCATATTTCATGTCAGCGACCCTCCATGACATCCTGTGGGAGAACAAGGCTCCTGAGAACGTGGACCCGGAGGCCTCTGTACCTCTGCGGTCCGACAGCCAGGAGGTCCAGCTCCGACTGCAGCCACAGGAAGGGGAGAAGAAGGAAGAGGAGGACACGGGTTAACTGGAGTAGTTAGAGCAGGGATGCCGTTGATGGGCAGAACTAGGTCAAGAGGCGGAGGTCTTCAAGTCCACTCAAATTCCTTTTCTTGTAGGAGTGCATAGAAGTTTGAAGCATTTGGACTGTAGAGGGAAGACACTGTAGTTGAATCGCAGACCGTGGTCAAATGGTGTTTTGAAGTCTTTTCAAGGACTGTATATTGAGGTTTGCTTAAACCTTGAACTGTAGGAAGTGTTCTCATGTCTTAACCCCCTTCCTACCTGAAGCCAAGTCATGTGCCTCATTTATAAACTTCCAGCTAAAGTAATGTAATTTATGGTTTAGATTACTATAGCACTTATCAATATTAATCTGTGGTACTACTTGAACAACGTTAAGTGCACTTTTATTTCTCAAGACCGATTCACTGATAGCAACAGCCATTAAGTGATCGTTTTGTATCCTTTGGTACCTTCCTGATAGAGCTGTTACCCTGACGACCATCTCTATTTGAGAGTCTATCAAAATCAATCCAGTCTAATGAAACACCTCTTGACTTGCAATGACTGCCTGTCGACACAAGCGTTTCATCACCCTGGTTTTAAAAGGCACAGTCTTCACTTGCACATTGTAGCACTGTTTCACTAACAATGTCAACTGAGCCGTAAGTTGTTGCATTCCCTTCATCTGGTGGAGCAGACACGCAAAACTAGGTGACTTGTGCCTCAAGTCCACATTTTACAGGGTAGTTCCAGTAAACATAGTAGATCAGAAACCCCCAGGACAGCCTGACTTCTGTCGGATCATTATTGTGAAAAATAATATTTAAAGAGGAACAGTTTGTTAGGGTATTCATCTCTGTGGTAGAGCTTTCATACTGAGTCTCCTGTGCCTCCCTTTCCTCTGTGCCCTTTCTGCATGTTGGTAGTCGTGCTTATGATCACTTCAGGATTAAAGAGACCTGATTTTCCATTTCCTGCTTCTGCCACTCCTTTTTTTCCCTCTCGGCGTTCTAAATGTGGGGGGACCCAGATGAATGGGAGATCTTACCAGAATTGTCTAGATGTTTTACCATACAGTTACTGTGACCCTTCATAAGCTGGATTCACAGCAAGGCAGGCGAATGTTTGGATGTATGTTGACTTTTTCCAGCTGTAGAGAACCGTTTCCATGTTATTACATATGATGCTGTCTTCCACGTGGCTATCTGCATCTTGTCTGGCCTTTTGTTGTAGATGTTTGACATGAAAGGCTGATCTTGAGTACCTAATTATACGTTTGTGTTCTTCAGTGGAGGACCTCGAGAGGAATGACGGCAGTGCAGAGAGACCATACTTGATGTCCGAAAGCCTCCTCCAAGTCCTGAAGAAGAAGAACAAGGCGGAGCCTGCGGAGTAGAGCGCCCCCTGGGGACGGAGGTGTGCATGGGAGGAAGGAAAGTCAGGCTGACGTCCATCTTGGTTTGAGTTTGAAGTTCCAAATGTAGTGGAATATGCATTTTTTAAAGCCGGGATTTAGCCAAAACTATTGTGCTGGAACACTTATGTAATTGTGTGTGTGATCTCGGTAGTGTCATATGTCTACACATACACACCAGGTGCCGTCCCCTCTGGTTCAGGTTGTGTAAAAGTTCCCAAATGAAGTTTAATGCTGGAAGCCAGAGCTGCATCCGAGCCAGGATTTTGTCAGGTGTTTTGGATTTGCCTTGTAGTCGTTTTTAGGATTTAAATATATATATTTGACACCTCCTGAATGAAAAATGTACTTATGACAATCTTGTTTGGTTCGTGTTTGATCTCACTTTCTCAAATATCAGCACAAATATTTGAGGTACAGGTATTTTATGTGGAATATTGTTTTGGAGTGAGTTACATGAAGGCGGGCAAAGAACTAATCTATAGTCATATATATATATATATATATATATATATATATATATATATATATATATATATATATATATATATATATATATATATATATATTTATATATATACTGCAGGTCTGCACAGAAAAGGTCTCGTTTCTGTCAGTTTCAGTTTTTGATAATCGAACCTCATGAATACTATGCAACTATTTCAATGAATACTAAAGAATGCTTTTGTCAATACTTCCAATTCCTTTTAATTTTTACCAGAGCTGTTTATATTCAAGCCTCTTGGCATCCCTATATTTATCAGCAACCTTAATGCCTTCTTTCTATACCAGCTCCTGAGGGCACCATTACGTGTCCGCAAACATGCAACTAAACCTTTTCTCTCAAGGGCTCTTAAGCACAGTTTGAAGCAGTCTTTTTGTGTGTCATGTGTAAACTTAGCATGCATAGTAAAATTAACCTGTGGTATTTGGCATGTCAGTGTGTTGTTTCTATAAATTAAAATAAAATGGATTTTTTTTACATAAACCTGTTTGGACTGGCGTTTTGTGTGCTGGGAAAGCAACCTTTTGTTTTCTACTCATCCACCACAAGGAGGTGCTCACAGTCAATTATTTAACGAAGTACAGCTGATCAGTTCTGATTTGGAGCACACCCATTCTTTACTCTCTGCTCGTAGAGATAAACTAGATTGGCGTTGTCAAGACCCAGATGAGGGTTCACAGAGAATAGCCTGCTCACTACAGTTCCATTACTGTAGACTTGGGTTAAATACATTTATTTACATGATTTTTTTTTTGGACCGTAAAATACTTTGATTTAAGTATTCACTCATACAGAATCGGAGAAAAGTTTGATTTATCTTTGATGAACAAATCAAACAATAAACAAATGTATAGGCTCCAGGGGCCACATGTAAACAATGTCTTAATTCATTCAGGGGATAGAGAGGTTCAAGCACTAATCACAAGGTTGGTAGTTGGATCTCTGACTCCTCCTGGCCATGTGTTGAACTGTCCAAGAGCACAATATTGAACCCCTAGTTTCTCCTGATGGGCAAAACATTTTAACCCCTTTCAGTGCCACTAAGGTAGAAAAGCTCTATGTAAATGCAGTCCGTTTACAGTTTTTACATTTAAAGGTGTGCAAATGGAGAAAGCTGGAAATCTCAAGTTTTTCTGAGATTAATATCCACTGCGTGGTCGAACGGTATGTTTGTAAACTCATATTTTACCAGTCATGGCTGTTGAAACACCCATAACTTGTCCGCTGTTGAGGAGCAAATGAAAACATAAATGTCTCGATGAACCCATTCTGCACGTCGTTCGTTCTGCGACGTGTTAGGCCCCAGGTCTGCTTTAGCTGTGGAGATAAGATGAGACACCTCCATACCTCCCCCAGACTGAAGGCTGCCTCTGGAGTCTCTCTGGGGCACCTTCCACGGCCGGGTCTGTGCTGCTGATGGCGTAGAGCTGACGAATCACCTCCTTGCGTTTCTAAAGATGCAGTAGCCGATCTTTATCTGTCACTCGTGGCAGTTGCGTGACTTTGACCCCAGCCTGGCCGTCCTCCAACTCCAAAGGTACCTACAGGCTGATTGAAGATGTGCTTTCGAAACATGTACCTCACCTTTTTTTTATGTACTTGAGGAATTGATTGACAAACAGATTGGTGTCCTGGTAAAGTAGTCACCCTGTCCCTTCCATAACCAAGGCTTCCATTCTCAGGTATTGTAGCTGATGATGGTTGGGGTCATGACCATGTTTTTCTTTGGGATTCTGCGATAGAGCATTTCCTTCACCCACAGAAAGATCTTTGTGTTATAATAGCTTGTAGCCCGAAAAGTCACTTCTTGCTGTCCTATCTGTAATGTAATTAACAGTTGTTCCACCCCAAATCACTTAAAAGCTACATTTATGGTGCAGTCTTGCACAGCTGCAAACATTTGTGTCTTCTACAGCACACAAGGTCTCAAGAGAATGTCACAAGACTGTGTTTTTCTCCAGAACGTCACAGCCCTCAGACGGCACAATAACAGGGTATTCAGGGCAGGAGAGGACTCTAAAACCTGCCCTGGAGGGGCCGGCCTATTCCAGCTTAACCTAACCCTCCTCACTGCCCCGTAATCAGAGTGTGCTCACTGTCATTTTCTTTCACCTTAAATCCTGCAGGGAATCTGAACTGTGTAGGTCGGTGCTTGTCGACTTACAGAGAACCATGACAGCGTCGGTGTGGTTCTCATGCAACACTTGTGTTGACGTGTTTGCTCGTGTTTTGATGTGTGTGGCTGTGCGCTGTGCGTCTGAGTGTGTGTGTTTGGGATTAAGCGGTGACAAGAACGGGGGTTTTGAGCGGAGATGCAGGTTTGCTGATGGTGTCGTGTGTCAGAGTGTCTGAGGTCTGAGGAGATTGCTCGACGGTGGGGTGGATTCCTGTTGTTCAGCTCCTGGCTGGGCTGGAGGGACCAGGGTCGTGGCTGGAACAGACCTTCAGACGAGTCGTGATGCACTATACAGGGTCGGCTCGCTCCAGACACCATGGTCAAGCGCCTCAAGTGAGGAAACTGTGTCAGTGTACAAAATTGTGAAAGGTGATCAAAATGTGCTGACTTGACATTCATAGACATGTTCACAAGGGAGAGAGATTGGGGGGGGGATGCAAATGCTTTCAAATGGTGGAGGTCAGAACACGAGTATGAGGAACTATTACATAAGGATTGGTCTCTTTTAGACAGGGGCATGTGTACGATATATATGGGTCCTGTTGCTGATATGACGAATATCTGCGGTTAAGGACACTAACAAAAGACGTCAGGTGGCTGAGCGGTTAGGGAATCGGGCTAGTAATCTGAAGGTTGCCAGTTCGATTCCCGGCTGTGCCAAATGACGTTGTGTCCTTGGGCAAGGCACTTCACCCTACTCGGGGGGAATGTCCCTATACTTACTGTATGTCGCTCTGGATAAGAACATCTGCTAAATGACTAAATGTAATGTAACAGTAGGAAGTACAATTCACGGGAAAATTCACATTGACGCAAGTTCCCTGACTACATTCCTCTCAAACGATCTTTTGATTATGTTCATAGTTTAGACGGTCCCTCAAGAAATAGTGTGACATTCTGGAAAGAGACATTCCACTGCATGGTTCACTGCCACAGGTCGCTACTGCATGCAGACGCCAAGTGACGCGCATTCAAAATCACCCCATGCAGGCACAGTACATCACCCCACAGATCACCTTGGATTAGATGTCCATCAATTGTCTGACAGCTGGAGAAACCAATCAGGTTGGGCTAAGGATGCAGGAGGAGGGAATCCAACGTGCACTCGTGCTTGATGATTGGGTGCATCAGAAAGGAGACAAACATCCCTGGTTAGAGGAACTAACAGAAGCAGGAACATGGACTTGGCACAGGAAGAGGTCTGAAAACCATCTGAAAGCCGCAGACGTCATAGATAACTGGCTTAGTGAGACTTGCACACATCGTGGTTGAATCTGGGTGTGTCTCCAAATTCAGCTGAGAGGCTCGGAGATTAGAAAATACTAATCAATGCAGGATTAGTAACGCCAATATCACAGCAACCATAAACGAATACAAAAAAGTACAATACTTCATTCGTTCAGCTTCGGACTCTACAGCCATAAAGTGAGGGAGGGTCAAATAAGGGGGTAGTGTCCCCCTCAGTAACCAACCCTAATCCAAAACAGCTGGCCACCTTCAACAGGAGTGTTTTGCATCTGGATGAAATCGAGGGTGCGTTTGTGTGCCAGGTTCTTGGGGAGCCACGAGGCAGGCTGTCAGAAGGTCCGGTATTTGAACTCGCTGACGAAGACCTGCCTCCATCTCCGTCGTGACGTTTGCGTGTACATGAACAGGTTGTTCTGGGGTGCAGCGGCTTGCTCCAACACAATGAGCTCCTGGGGAGTGAATGAGGAAGAGTGGAGCTGTTGCTAGATGTTGAAGGTCCTTGAGGGTTTAGGGTGGTTGAGGGGCAGTTCTATGGGTGTATGTGAAGCCATCTGTGACATTGCTTGTTAAAAGGGCTATACAGATCAATTTGATTCGATTTTAAGGTGCTACGCATGTAAATTGCGATACTCCAGACTCACCCCTTTAGTCCAAGGGGACTAAAACCACCAATCTGGATCACTAGCTAAACCTTTTCAGACACGAGCAAATCATGGTTTTGACGTTTCAAAATGTGGAAGAGGTAGCCGTTTGATTGGCTCGTTCTCATGTCAGGGAAGTGAGACAGACTGTTGTCCAATCACAGCTGTTTGAAGCATGATATGGTAAAGTAAGGTTGAGTCATGTGGTGTTCATAAACTGTGTGTGTGGCGTGTGTTTGAAATGACACTATGAATGGGCTCCTCTTAGACATCTGAACACTGAACAAGAGGTTACAATCATAGCAGAATGTGCTCAACAGCTCCAAATAATGTATTTCTGTCACGACCTGTTAACAGCTGCAGTGAAAGAGTGTTTCCTAAGTGCAGGAAATACTCTCTTTCTGAAGCCTTGGCGTCACCTAATGGCCTTGTTTGCGTGCTTGCTAATGCTCTGAATACAGACATGTGACTGCCTCTGTCTCTGCCTCCAGTCTGTCCAGAGGCACCAGGGAGGGCATCTGTGGGTTACGAGGGCTCACGTCAACAGAGATAAATCAAATCGGACACAGTATAGCCCCTTTTTCTCATCTGCAATAAAGACTTAGCAGTGACAATGACATTGTTTTCGGTTGTTTCAAAATGTTTGCACTAAGTGCTGTCCTTAATCTAAGGCCACTGTTTTTGAAATGATATTCCCTGCAGGTATGTGTTGAGAATAGTGTGACTGTATTGCATTACTGCAAATGAAATCAGTTACCATCGGCTGTACTCAAACTAGTTACACCACGAGACAATCCACCTGCTCCTCTTCATGGTCAGTCAGTTTTCAGCCCATAAAACTGGCCGAATAATCCACATTTCAGCAAGAAAACACGTGAGTCACGATCAGTCGGATACCCACACAGTGGTAACTCAATTCACCAATTCAGGCCAAGCCTGAAGTGACTCGAGCGTTCTAACGCCTCAGGCAGGACTGAACCACTTCACATCCACGTGTTCTCTCATTCCAGTGTCATGGACCCTGCAGCGTCCACAGTTGTGTTGGCCTGTTTGGGTGGCTATTAGCCAGGACTGTGCAAGACTCAAGACAACTGTGGGTGGCTTCTATCTCGAGTGGAGGTGGCTCTGGTCGAGAGAGTCTTTCTGGGAGTGAAAGAGAGAAATGGTGGGGACACCTCTAAACACAATTCAGTGTCGAATTTGGGTCACTTCAGTCAAACAGATGGACGGACGCAGGGACACGCAGTCAAAGAGAAAGAGAGGGGGCCGCTGGGAGAGAGAGGGAGAGAGAGAGAGAGAGGGAGAGCGAGAGAGAGGGAGAGAGAGGGAGAGAGAGGGAGAGAGAGGGAGAGAGAGGGAGAGAGAGGGAGAGAGGTGTGGAAGCAGACATTATCGAGTGCTCCTCTTTCCTTGTAACGAGTCATTGTGCTCATTCTGTCAGCGCTGTCTGTGCGGGTCAACAAAAGACAGAACCAAAACAAACCAGGTAATAAAAAAAAGAGAGAAAAAGAACAAAGACAAATGTAAATCCAAGAGAATGGAACAGGAAGAAGCACAAGCTACTTCTTTGCTCCTGGGGTGGTGTACATACTGTCACCCAGTGAGCAGTGCAGACATGTGGACATCAACCTGGATGGTGATTGGAGGAAAGCTTGGGACCAACAGGCAGGGCCAGAGTTGGGACTCACCCTAACCCTAACCTGACCGACATCCATGGAAATGTATCAGCTGTGAAGCTTTTGTTGTGTTTCCATCCCTGCTCTAAAACGCAACTGAGATCACGAGTAACAAAGATATTCATCTTTACCCTCAGGAATAGAATTACTGGAATTATTGTGTGTTACTCTCATTTTGTGTTAATTACTGGAAAACTGTACGTTTTCTCTTTGCCAGGTCCATATTCAGTAGGACCATGTATAATGTATTAAAATATTGACTATAAATGTATAGTCGATAATTGGTTCAGTTTGACAGAGTTCAACAATATGCGATTCAAAAACTGTCGAAGGGCATGAATCTCTACCCTATCACAGAGAGCAGTGTCAAAGTCACACCCCCTTCTGCTCACAGAAGCAGACTCCTCCCACCGACACCAGCCACTCTATAAAGAGCTACAACTTTCAGGTGAGGCTGTCAAGTTTTGCGCTCGTCAGGATAACTTTGTCGCGAGGATCAGAGGACTTTTACCTGCCGTACCCTACTCAGATCTTTTTAGCGAGCGAGTTAATTTGTAACGTATTGAACAAATGTCAAACCGCCCCTCTTGTCTAACCGAGCGCTACCCACAGTGAAGAACGTGATAGGCTATGTGACAAAGAAGTTGCAGGCTTAAAACAAGTTTTATTTTTATTACACGTATTGATGTAGTTCAAAAGAGTGAATTTGGAAATACTCGTATTAATTATGCAGCCCTAACTTCATCTCGTGAGTTGGATGCGTGATATTTTTAGTTGATCTTGTATCTATCGAGATGGAAACTGTCACTCCATAAACGATCAGACGAGATGGGGAAATGGGAGATAACAATGGTAAGCCGGATTGATCAATGTTATCAATAATGTTTTCGTATGTTATGTTGTATTTCACATTTCCTGTCATAGGTTTTCATTTTGAATGTGACTGTAGTATGATTGTAGTCGGAAGTAGTTCATTCCAGACATCTCATAAATCCTAGGTTGCATTATCGTCAGGAATAGAACATGAAATGAATGCAATTTCTCCTCCAGCCCCCCCCCCCCCCCCACCCCACACACCTGTTGTCCTTAAATCTTTGGGAGAATGGTTGTCATACGGCTGTGTGGAACATGCATGCCACAAATAAATAGAATAACAATTGCTTCATCATAGACTGTAACGTCATCGACATGTAAGCTCAACAGGCCTACACAACATGCACATCGATGCACCGGTGAACTGTACCAGTGTGTAATCTGTCTGTCAGAGAGACTGTTGTTAGTACCTGCTATCTGGGGACGAGACAGGCCATCTCAAAGCCTCAAGGTCTACTCATTCAATCAGACCCAAACAAATTGGGAAATATTCCAGATGAAAGCCATATAACATGCTTGTGTGGTCCCAGGCCAATTCTAGGCCCGGCCTATTGCATGCAGGTGGTGTCAGGTGGCTTAGCGGTGAGGGAATCGGGCTAGTAATCCGAAGGTTGCCAGTTCGATTCCCGGTCATTGTGTTGTCATGTGCCCAAGGCGTCCTGAGCTGCTCAGTACCTGTAGCAGAGGTGGTTCGAAGGCCACTGCTCAGTGATGTCTTAGCCCTGCCTGGGACTCCTCCCCCTCCCATGGTGAACAGCAAGGTTGCAACGGTCCTGGTGGTGTGCGTGACTAGACGGCTCCGTCCGAAGCGCCCTCGGGTTCTCTCATCCGGGCCCAGTTGTTTCCTGTCGCCCCCGAGCTCTGCATTTGTTGTGGTCTTCTTTGCGTGGTTTGCAAATGCATGCAGTCCGTGTTGCTGGTCCTGGTGTTGCCGGGGACATGTTTTGGAAGAGCAACTGCGGTTGAGCGTCATGTACAGAAACAGACCAGAAGAGAATAGGACAGGCAATTTACTTTCTAGGAACTGTGCTTTAGTTGTCAGTTATCCATTGTGTTATGTACTGTGTGGGAAACTTGATTCCCGTGATGGGAATGATGTAGATGAGATCAAGTCGTGAGAACCACACAGTTCTGGGAACGGAGAGGACGGGAAGGAGGACACACACACACTGGCTAGAACACACACACACACACGTACACACTGGCTAGAACACACACACACACACGTACACACTGGCTAGAACACACACACACACGTACACACTGGCTAGAACACACACACACACACGTACACACTGGCTAGAACACACACACACACACGTACACACTGGCTAGAACACACACACACACACACACACACACTGGCTAGAACACACAAACACGTACACACTGGCTAGAACACACACACACACGTACACACTGGCTAGAACACACACACACACACGTACACACTGGCTAGAACACACACACACACGTACACACTGGCTAGAACACACACACACACACGTACACACTGGCTAGAACACACACACACACACGTACACACTGGCTAGAACACACACACACACACACGTACACACTGGCTAGAACACACACACACACACACACGTACACACTGGCAACAGAACGCACACGCGCGCACACACACTCTGTATACAGAACACACACGCGCTCACTCAGTGGCTGGAACGCTGCACATGCATGCGCACACACAAACACGCATGACCGTGGAAGGAAGAGGCGGGCGGATGGAAGGGGGGGGGCAAGGGGGGGGCAGGGGGGGGGGGGGTGAGGATGGAAGGTGCGTGTGGGGCTCGTTCTGGAGAAAAGAGGGGGGGAAACGGGGCAAGAGGGTGGACGAGTGTGTGTGTGTGTGGGGGGGGGGGGGGGGGGTGGAGTATATGAAGGTGAAGAGGTGGATGGCTTGAATAAGGACAGTGGGAGAAGAGGGTGCGTGGAGAAGGCGCGGCGGGCTGGATTTCCCGACCGAGGATGGATGCAGATTCATGGGGGTTGTTTGTGTGTCCCGAGGGGGGTCACTCCCTCTCCGTCTCTGCCTCAGAAGCCTGATCACACAGGTGCCGTCTCTTTTGTCCTGCGCAGCTTTCATCTGCATGGAGAGGGGCGGCTCTTTTCATGGCCGCTCGAATTAAAATGTACCTCTGCATGAGTCACTCTCCGTTCAATTGGGAGAGGGTCAATGATTGCATTGAGTTCTGTAGCTAATGAGCACATTGCCTCTCATCAAGCCTTGAGATGAAACGTGTGTGATCTGGCTTGAAAACCCAAATCCTCCTTCATTCCCTTTCTGTCTGTGGAAACCACAGAAGGAAATACTATTCCGACCCATAGTCGAGATGACTTGACCGTTCCGTCCCCCTGGCAACCTGCTAGGGATGAGGTGTGACCCCTGGTCTGTATCAGGTCGTATCAGCCTACTGTCAAATGATGTCGACTCAGTAGTGCTGACTGCAGAGGAGTCCTCACAATGTCCTGCAAACCGCTCAGGCTTACTGTCACAGACCCTAAACATCACCTGCCTATTATGGTCTGTCCTGTGGTTGCGCTACTGTTATTACCTTCAGAGCCCAGTAGCGCTTCCATGCTGCCAAGGGATGGGGGGGGGGGGGATGGGGGCTTGTCACACCATTGCATGCCAGTAAAGCCACCAAGCAGTTTTCTTGCTGATGAACTTGTACACATTATCACCTCAGTGTTGTTTGCCCAAACACCAGTGTTGCCAGATCCACATCTAGACCTGGGTCCTTAGAAAGCAGGTTTTTCTCCGTACGAGGGCTTCGTGAACGTGAGCCGTGCCTCCTTGTCAGCGTGCGGGTCTCACCCCTCCCTCTTCATCTGCTTCCTGTTACCCAGAACCCCGTGCAGGAGTGGGGCGAGGAGTGCGAGGAGGGGGTGGTGTATGGGATCACCCTGCGTCGAGAGCCCGCCCCTTCGTCCCCCAACCCCAGTGAGGCCCAGCCCAGCCAGGCCTACGTCCAGTACCGGACCTGCAAGGTCCGTCGGCTGAAAGCAGCCACTCTGAACCGGCTGGTTTGCCACCTGCAGGACCCGTGCTGCCCAGAACCAGACTACGGTAGAATCTTCCTGTCCACGTACAGAACCTTCACCAGTACCAAGGCACTCATTGAGCTGCTGTTTCAGAGGTAGGCTGCAGGCTCCCCCCCCCCCCCCCCCCCCACACACACACACACACAGGAATACACTCTTGCGCATCAGTCAACACTTCCCAGAATTCCCAGATAGGAAAAATACTAACAGTAATAGCTTACAATGCAAAGAATGCCATGATAAAAAAGGCCATGGTTGCATAACCCAATCTCGTTAACCTTGAAATGTTTCCCCTTGACTGCATTAAAATAATCTCATTCCCTAATCTAGTTAGTTAGTATGCTTAGTGCTCTAGACACACAATGTGTTCTAATACGATGGCCCTAGGCATTGTTGACGCTAGCGCACAGACACATTCAAATTCCATATTTACATGATGCCTGTTTCTCTGCTTCAGGCTCGCTCTCTGTCTGACTGCTTCCCTTCCAGCTCTCCCTTTGAACAGCGAGAGACGGGGTGACTAGCGTTGTGTTTCTAGTCTTCTCATCTCCATCCCTTGTTCGTAGACGCCTTTGAGAAACGGCGCCTCTGTCAACACACATTCCTGTTATCCACGTCAACAAAATAGCATTTAGGTATATTTAGCCAGCCGAAGGTTGCGTTAGACCCAGATGACAGAGCAGACTTCCTCGGCAGACGTTTGGAAATATATATATATATTTTAAACGCCTCACGCCGTTCATGCCAAGTCACTGAGGAATGTCTACTGTTTCTATGGCAGACCTCTAATCTCTGCTGCATCCTTGATGTGCTGATAATCAGCACCCAGACGGTGGCCGTGACCTTGCATGCCGTCAAGAACAACAGTTTGACATGGCCTCAGAGGGATGATGGGATGAGGGGTGAGGTCACTTTCAGGGGGACAAACGCAGCACCCATAGTGCATGATCTCTACCACGAAACACTCCTTAAGTCTTTAGGAGGATGTGATCGTATGACAACAGATCACATGCAATATCTCAAATATTTTGGGGTGTTTCCTCCTCTTTAACTATTATGATAGTTATATAATAGGTTTATCCAATGCGACGTGTAGGGGGATTTGAACATGCAATCTCTGGATCTGCAGTAAAATTCCTATTATTATAACGTTTCTCATTATTATAATTATTATTATTATTATAATTGTGATCACCATTATCCTTATTGTGTTATTATTACTATTATTATCATCATCATTATCAGTCATGCATTATTCATTCCTTTGCAAAATAATAATAAGGTTTGTTACTTCGTTTAATTTGCTTGTTAAAAAAAAGGCCGGTCGTCTAAAGAATGTGACTGAGCGCTCCCAGTGTCGCAGTGTCTGACTCCTCCTGTGTCTATGTTTGATCCCACAGACAAAATGGTGCCTCGGACCTGGACAACAGTGAATGCCACACGAGGTGTGTAGCGAGTAGACTCCGTTTCCCATAATCTCATTTACTTTCTAGATGATGATTCAACTAGTTTAATCACGCTATGTTGTTGTTTCCAGAACACAAGTTCTATCATAAATCGGTGACACTCTAGATCCAGGTGCATGATTAGCATTAGTTAATAGATAAGGCCCATATAAAATGCTTATTAAATTCCAGAAGTGTTAATACAATCTCCTAACTTAACAAGGCCTTTTTTTACCTATTAACTGTCGCTTATTACAAGCAAGCACCTGGATCGGAAGTTGCCCATAAATCTACCCCTGCTATATCTAGATCGGTTAGGAAATGGTAACACTTGAATGCAATGCACTGTTCTCCTGTCTGTCTCTCCAGCCCCCTGAAGACTCTGCTCCACACCTGGCTGGAGGACTACAGGGAAGACTTCCGGGACCCCCCCGAGCACACCTCCCTCAGGCTGCTGTTGGAGCACCTGAGGCCCCAGCCTGGCTTCTCCTCTCTGGCCCTGAGGGCCGAGGCTCTGCTCAGGACTCTGCAGCGAAACGGTACAGCCCCCAGTCAACGCTAGCCCTCGTTCCGTCGAATCGACGCTGGAATCGACAGAGCTTTGAGTGACAAGAAGCCCCAAAACGGGGCTTTTTCTTTCTCTCTCCATAAATACAATTATTCTATCGCGCTTACATGACTGTAGATCCTGTCTCTGATCACACTGAAAGATTACTTGTTGTTTGACGGGACCAAAACTCCACTAAACAAGGCTTACGTAACACAGATCCAGGTCTTACCGAGACTGGCCTTAATTGTCACGGGTGGTTGAACTGGTATTTCCCTTCTGATTTCCTTGTTTTCTGTCTCCGTAAAAAAAACAGAGACTGACAGTGGTGCAGCCCAGGGAGAGTTGGAACGGGAAGAGGAAGAGTCTGGCGAGGAAGGTCCTGATTGCGACAGCGCTCTGTATCAGAGTGACATCATGGACTTCTCTGTCACGGGCATCGCAGAACAGCTCACCCGAATGGACTCGGTAGGTGTCAATCAAGAGAAATGTTTTCTTCTTCAAACATCGAAAAGTCCCTTAACGCTTGATGTAACCTAACTGAATTGACAGACGTCGTAGATCCTACTTACCTGGTCCTTGTTGGATATGTCAAGCAGCTTACCTTATTATCACATCGTCATGCCATCTGCACATAATAGAATTGATATGAGATCTAGATATAAACCAGACCGGCATTCCGACACTTTGCTAATCCCTAGTCCCTTGTCACTTGTCATACCTCTCCACCTCCCTTCTCTCCAGGAGCTGTTTGTGCGTGTGCTGCCCTACCAGTGTCTGGGCTGCGTGTGGTCTCAGAGGGACAAGAAGGAGAGCCTCTCTCCCACCATCAGCGCCACCATCTCCCAGTTCAACGCCGTCACCAACCGGGTCATCACCTCCCTGCTCTGCCCGGCCGCCTGCGCCTCCGGCAGCCCCGCCTGTCCCCGCCGGGCGGCCTCCAGCCCCGCCCAGAGGGCCCGCGTCATCGAGAAGTGGATCCGGGTCGCGCAGGTGAGGACGGGGAGGCAGGTCTGCGTGAGAGGCCTGTGGTTAGGCCTCTCTGGCTGGACGCTGCGGTCTGTGCTGTACGGTAGCTGCTTTGATGCTTGATACTTGTATTATACGACGTTCCTTTTTGATTCCATTGGCATTGACATATTTTGGAATGCTCTGGAGCCTAAGCACTTCTCTTTGGAACCCAGATTGCTTCTGTAGTCCCAAAGACTCACTTGGGTGTGTTCGCAATGAATTTACTGCTATCAGAGTTTCAGCCTGTTGTACCGTTTTCCTCCTGAAGGAGTGTCGACAGCTGAAGAACTTCTCCTCACTGAAGGCCATCCTGTCAGCCTTGCAGTCCAACGCCGTCTACAGACTGGGGAAGACCTGGGCAGCTGTCAGCAGGTACGAGTGTGGGAGATGACTCCGAAACAAGTGGTCCTGTAGGGGTAGTTTAGGTCCCGATACACAAGGTCAATGGGTCAAATCCCTTCAAATGTAAATATGATAATAACCCAGTTTAATCGCCAATTATTGATTTGACTACTTATTAGAGATACTTTTTGAGAGTTGTTTCATTGGAAATATACCAGTAGTCACTGTGGACTTTTCCACAGTTGTCGGCTTGGCTGCCAGTACCTGGGTTTAGCTAAACTCAGGCAGGTAAAGAGCCAGTGATTTAACATTTACATTTAGTCATTTAGCAGACGCTCTTATCCAGAGCGACTTACAGTAAGTACAGGGACATTCCCCCGAGGCAAGTAGGGTGAAGTGCCTCATTTTGCACGGCCGGGAATCGAACCAGCGACCTTCTGATTACTAGCCCGATTCTCTAACTGCTCAGCCACCTGACTCCTGACTGATTTAATGTAGTTATGTAATCACCATCCCTCTTTAACAAGAGCTATGACCCCTTATCACTGGGATTATAAACCTCAGACAGCTGGGGAAGGACCCTGAGAAGACCTACGTTATTTTTGCTGACATCGGGCCCAACCCAAGGTTACTACCTTACCTTGTCCAATTACCCTGAAATATACCCATATTCTCGTAAAAAATAAATAAAAAAATTTGTAAAAAAAATAATGAGGTCTGTACTTGAGTGACGTAATGATGGGTTATTTGTCCTGTTCCTCTTCAGAGAGAGCATCTCCACCTTTGACAACCTGTGGGAGACCTTCCCTGATGAGAACTGTGTCCTGACCAACAGAGAGATCCTTCAAGAGGTGAGCCTGGAAGAGCGACAGGATGCCAAAAGGATTACGCAACTTGGAGGGAAGACAGGGGAGATGTTTAGTAAAGCATTTTTGGGTTTACATTTCCAAACCTTTCCTCTCTGATACGTTTCGCAACTCATTCAAACAAATTCTGTCTTCGGTTAATGTTTCAGTGTTCGCTAGCCGTTGACTTCATATTGATCTACTGTTCCAAAGCACACATGTAAAGAGTGTTCCGGCACTGCATTTACGTCAGTTTGGCCTCAGGTCTAATGAAGTCAAGTGAAAGGAGTTAAGTCAACATTTAGCTATTCCCACTTTCACACAATCACCCTTAAGTACATTATGTTGTCAACTAAACATGGATCACAACTGGTTTCCATGGAAATGCTGGAACATGTCACACTTTTAACCAGTCTATCCATCCCACTCTCAAGTCTAGTGTTCTATTTTAGTTAATCAGTCTCGGGTGTTGCTTGCTCCAAATGTTTTAGCCGAGTCAATACCATCACATGTACTTGTGCTGAATAATGTTTTTAACTCTATGTTCTTTGCTGAAAACAAACTTGTCATTGTCACATACTTTGACTGGTCATTGTTGGCCAGGGGGTCTATAGCCAAGTCTTACAATCTGTCACCAAATGTATAATACAACATGATATTGTGCGTGTATATAATATATATATTGTTATTGTTGTTGTTATTATTACATCTGTCTTCTTCTTATCATAATATATATTATTATATGTGTATGTAATATATATGTATGGTATTGGAATCACAGTTGGCTGTGACCCAACTCTACTGAATATAGATTACACATTAACCCCATCAGCCTTTAACATAATGAAACTGGGTGGTGAGGGAATGCATACAAGCTTTACTTCAGCTCTACTTTCTCCACGGCTGAAGTCAAACACCCTTACTTACTCTTTCACTCCTTTATGAGTTCCCGTGTGTGCGCCCGGCTGACAGAACTGGGGCAGTGAGCTATGGTGGCGGGCTGTTGTAGATTGACAGGCTGACTATGAAACACGCAGGGCCCATAAACTGAGACTCAATATAGCTCCTCTCTGACCCCTCTGTAGGATGGCCTGTTGCCTGTCGTAGATAACATTTCTCCCAAGATATCCAAACGATGCCCCATGCCCAGACAGATGGTAAGAGACACTTCATGGTGAGGCCTGAGTAAGAGGCCTACTGTGTCCATATGGACATACTGTACTCCTAGCAGACAGGGCATACTGTATACTGGATCACCATCGTTTGTAGACTCACTCTGGCCTGGTAGGTTGCGAAGTAGCAGTGAAAGAACCCTGACGGATGCCAGCAAGTCTTTTGAATCTGTCAGCCATTGAGGGTTTCTTGTAATCTCTCTGTCATGGAGGACAGAGGACGGAAGATGGGTTTCTCGACGCCGGTTTCACATGCGTTCAGTGCCGAATTCCCCCCAGCACAGTTGGGAATGTTTCCAAACAAGGGATATTAAATACGGCCACTTCCCTTTGAATAGCCCCACTGTTCTATGGTAGCTGACGCGTGGACCAACCCTACAGTATCTTTAGCATGTGACGCTGCAGACCAGCGTCAAGTGGCACCAGATCCCTGGTCTTAGAGGACTGTAATAATAGCTCAGGTCAATCCTCTGGGTGCTTTCTATGCACTTGTATCTCTAACTAGAAAATGTCACTGACATTGTCTGTTTACCGTGTGTGTGCGTGTGTTTCTAGAGTACGTCCAGCGGAGTGGTCCCCTACCTGGGCACCTACCTGACCGTGCTCACCATGCTGGACACGGCGCTGTCCGACAGCGTTGAGGTGAGCAGGAACGCCTCACCTGACACGCCGTGAAACGAGAAACCAGTGGTCCTCCTCAGAGACTTGGAATTTAGAAGAATTCCAAAGGCCAATGGCCCAAACCAGCAGAACTTCTCATTTTAAGCTCAAAACACTATCAAGGTTCAACTCTCAGAATTCTGTCTGTTCAGAGGCAACGCTCCTAAAGGCAATGGAAGGATGTTATCGAAGGCTACATTGAAACGGGTGGCGTGCTCAATCAGATGTGTCTCACCGCATGCTCTTCTCTTGACAGGGGGGGCTCATCAACTTCGAAAAACGGAGGAGGGTAAGTTAGTCCTCTTTCCTGTCTCACACTTTTCAGTCTGCATGCTTCGTGTTGGGGGGGGGGGGGGGATGGGGGACGACAACATAGCCCCCCACAGGCTCTCGAAACTAGGGTGGGCCGTGCCGACCGGTGTGTTTGCCGAGCACACAGCATGGAGGGTACGTTCTCCACCGGTCGTTAGCAGAGCCGCGGACGTGCCGAGAGCGCAGGGGTAGGGCAGCCCCACCTTGGTGTCCAGGCCCACCTTGGTGTCCAGGGACGTTTGTGCGCTGTTCCCCTGTATGCCTTCTGCCCTCGCTTGTCAGGCTGTGATGTGGCCTCGTGACCTTTCCACGTGTTGGCAGGTGTTTCTAGTTCAGGGTGGGTCGGCGTAACCGGCGCAGGTGACGTCCATGACGACGACCTGTTCCCTTTTTCTTCTTCCTGACAATGTCGTTTTCTCTGATCTCGATCGCTCCTTTTTGATCCTCTTGGTCTAAATCTATCATTCTTGCGCTCTCTTTCTCTCTTTCTGTGTATCTCTCAAACCCTCCCCCCCCTTCTCACTCCCTCTCTCTCTCTCCTTCTCTGCAGGAGTTTGAAATTCTCTCCCAGATCCGTGTGCTCCAGGGGTCCTGCTCCCAGTACAACCTCCCCCACCACCCCAGGATCGCAGCCTGGCTGGGGGAAGAGAAACTGCTCTCCGACCAGGAGAGGTGAGGGACCTCCACTACACTGCCCTGAACCAGTAGCCGCTGTTGCTCAGCAACCAGACAGTTGGGCTGCACACAACTGACCACATATATGAACACATCCGTTTAATCTAGGACCTATCATATGTGGATATGCGTGTCTAACCGCGTGTGTGTGTGTGTGTCATAACCCAGCTATGAGTTGTCTCGAGGGCTGGAGCTTCCTGTGGACCTATGTTCCCAGACCCCCTGGAGCCACCGCACTCTCACCAAGAAGCTCTCTGCGTGAGTCTCCTGGGCTGCTCCTGCTTAACACACAACAATGGGCTCTATTTGCAAATACATACTAAGACGATACACAATAGAACAAATAGTTACCAACACCAACAACCACATGTTGGACAGTTCCGAGGTCATATATATATATTATGCCAGTTGGGTCACGTCTCTGTGGTGCGTGCCATAGGTTCCTGACGGTCACGGAGAAATCCGGTAGGAAGACCCATGCGGACCAGATCAGCGTGTCCTCGTCAGGATCCAGTGGGATGGATGAGATGGAGGATCTGTCCCCCTCTCAGCCAGCCTCCTCAATAGGACTGCTGGTAAATGGAGAATTGGCCATCTGCTCGAACATGTGCTTGTTTCTTCATCCATCCATCCATCCATCCATCCATCCAGCTCTCTCTCTCTCTCTCTCTCTCTCTCTCTCTCTCTCTCTCTCTCTCTCTCTCTCTCTCTCTCTCTGTCTCTCTGTCTCTCTGTCTCTCTGTCTCTCTGTCTGTCTCTCTGTCTCTCTGTCTCTCTGTCTCTCTGTCTCTCTCTCTCTCTCTCTCTCTCTGTCTCTCTTTCTTTCTTTCTCTTTTTCCATTGTCTGTGTGTTTGTCGAGCTTTCTCTCCCTCAGAGTTTGTTAACACTGTTGGCCTCTTTCGTTGTCCCATGTTGGGGATTAATCACGCCTTTAGTCACAGAGCACACAGACAGTCCACCCAGCCAGCAGCCAAACAGACTTTGAAGCCAAACTAAGGAGTGTATCAAAAAGAGACTTGGGCGCGTTTCCCTCAAGTGGGATGTTTGACGTAACGTGCCCCATTCATCGCCCCGGGCCCACGTCAACATCCCATCGAAACTCGTGTCCTCGAGGCTGAGTGTGTGTTCAGTGCCTGCTGCTCCTCTGTTGGAGCACGGCTCAGTATTGTTCTTGGTCCCCCGCGGTGTGAATGTCAATACTTCACACTGGGTAACTCATTACACTAAGTGGGACAGATTCACTGTTCCTAATGGCCCTTATTGATGTGCTCTCCCCCCCCCCTCTCCCTGTGTGTCTGTCTCTCCTCTCTCTCTCTCTCTCTCTCTCTCTCTCTCTCTCTCTCTCTCTCTCTCTCTCTCTCACTCTCACTCTCACTCTCACTCTCACTCTCACTCTCACTCTCACTCTCACTCTCACTCTCACTCTCCTTCCTCTTCCTCTCCTCCCTCATCCCAGTCTCTGTCCAGCTCCTGCCATAACGTGACCGAGGCCTTCCCCTCCTCCTCCCTGGACTCCACCGTCCCTTTCAGCTCCTCCTCCAGCTCCCAGCCGGACCTCTCCGCCCCGGCCCCCTTCTGCCCCCCTGCCGCCCCGGCCCCTGCCACCGCCCCCAGGGCCAAGCCCACCCTGGCCTCCCACCACAAGCGCTCGATCTCCATGACCTCCCTGCCCCTCTACAATCGGCAGGTGGCCGACTCGTGCATCATCAGGCTGAGTGTGGACTGTGGCAGCGACAACGGCAACATGTACAAGAGCATCCTGGTGAGTCCTGCAGAGAGTTCTACTGTAATAGGCCTGCATACAGTTCGACTCTATATAGTCCTGCAAAGATGCATAGAGTTCTACTGTATATAGTCCTGCAGAGAGTTCTACTGTATATAGTCCTGCATAGAGTTCTACTGTAATAGGCCTGCATACAGTTCTACTCTATATAGTCCTGCAAAGATGCATAGAGTTCTACTGTATATGGTCCTGCATAGAGTTCTACTGTGTATATAGTCCTGCATAGACTTCTACTGTGTATATAGTCCTGCATAGAGTTCTACTGTGTATATAGTCCTGCATAGAGTTCTACTGTGTATATAGTCCTGCATAGAGTTCTACTGTATATAGTCCTGCATAGTTGTTCGTCCATGCTTAATGGCTCTTGTGTGTGTTTGTGTGCGTTCCAGCTGACCAGTCAGGACAAAACGCCCCAGGTGATCCAGAGAGCCCTGGAGAAGCACCACCTGGAGCACATGAGCAGTCAGGACTTCAGTCTCACTCAGATCATCTCAGGAGAGAGAGGTGAGGCGGGCCTGGAGCACCTGGCTGGAGCTGCACTGGGGCCTGCAGTCCAGGGCAGAGGAAGTCTCACTCACGCCAGTTTCAGTGACTCAAAAGGCCTATCGTTCGAGACATTCTCGAGACGTTTAGGCAGTTTGTTACGAATGAGCTAGAAGAGTCCAGCTGGCCTGATACAAACCCTCTATCTTTACTCTGTCATAATGAAGATCTTAATAATTATAATAGATCCGTTAAAAGAGAGCTTTTTCCAAGCACAACGATGCATTGCCTATGAAATGCACTGCACTGATTTAATCTTTGCTTAAAGTCTCAAACCAATGCGGTAGTAAACATAGCGACAGTGTTCTGTTGGATGAGCGATGTTGTTGAAGATACTGCTTTCCACTTATCGTGTGTGCTTCCACTCTCATATCCTCTCCCTCTTCTCTCCCTCTGATCTCCAGAGCTGCTCATCCCGGAGAAGGCCAACGTGTTCTATGCCATGTCAACCTCGGCGAACTATGACTTCGTCCTGCGCCAGTGTCGAGGCAAGAAGAAGCCCTTGTGTGCCACCTCAAGTCTGGGTCGCTACACAAAGTAGCGCCCCCTGTGGCGAGGAGTGGTCGTGCAACGTGAGCTGCAGCAACACGGGACAGATCAAGCTAGAGCCTTGACGTTTTAGAATTTGTAAAAAGACTATTTACCCGTTTTCAAGACGGACAAACGTCCATTTGAAGTCCTGAGCGGTAGAATGAGAGGGCACTTGAGAACTGCAGAGGAAGCGGACGAGAAGATGGCACTTTGTGAAGAATGCATGTGATGAGTGCAGCTGTCACACGCCTTGAACAGAACCTTCTTGAATGATTGGTGGAGACTCTGCCCTACACCTCTGGAAACGAGACTGGAACACAGCATTCCATTTGAAGTGTGTGACTTCCCCTCAGGGTGTCTGGCAGCCCTGGAACATGAGTCACATGGCATCGACAAACAGCAGGATATTGAATTGGTTTTAGCATGGAGACTGCTTTTAGACACACGCACGCGCACGCACGCACACAACACACACACCACACACCACACACACACACACCACACACCACACACACCACACACCACACACACACACAGGTTGTTTCCCTTTTTGTCTCCTCTTTCAACAAGCCCACCCAAGTTCGTCAGCGGAGCACGGGTGAATGACCGGTGCCTGGCTTCTAAATGAACATGAAGAGCATTTGACTGACAGCTTCCCAACTGGGAGGAGAAAATACCTTACCGGTTCTAACCTTGGGGTCCGGAAAGGGACAAAGACCAGGCTCAGAGTGAAGGACACATGGTGTGACAGGAGCCACACACACACAAACACACAGACAAACAGACAGATGGACAGACACACAGACCTCTGCTCACATAAGACAACCAGCCAGCTGGAGCTAGACCTAGTCAAGTATATCCAAGTGTCATTTTATATTTTGGGACTTCACTGATGGTAGAAGTATGCCCGGGCGAGTTCTGCTGACAGCGGGGAGCGTCCGGCTCAGACATGATGTGGCCCAGGTCTGGTCCCAGCCTCGCGGCCGGGCCACCTGAGAGGTGGATGGGAATGTTCCCGCCACATTAGTTCTGTTCCGCTGCCCGATCGACAGCAGACGCGGGCCGATAAGAATCGGGTGTGGGGGAGAGAGAGAGGAGTGTCTGGCCTGACAGGCTGAGTGACATTCCAGCTACATAGAACCACTTAGTAGACACTTAGTAGACAGGCCTAGAGCAAAAAAGCAGGTGTAGCAGAAATGGAAGAAATAGTGGAATGTAGAGACTTGAGCCAAGAGAACACAGGTGACTGTCACATTTCTAGGGATTAGAATGGTGACCAGAATCACATGTGCATTGTTTAATTGGACTACTGTAGAGTGCTGCATTTCAGTGTTATTGTAATTAATGATTGGTTGCCAGTTGATTAGTTTCGATATTATGTTTTTACATTGTTGTGCATTGTTATTTATATCTATGGTTCTCGATGATGTTCAAGATGTGTACAGTACAACTCTGTGGAACCTATTAATTTAACACAAACAAACTTTCACACTGAATTTTCTTGAATTGACCAAAACTGATTCTAATGAAATGGAAATGAAGTGAGGTCATAATTTATGTAGTTTTTAAATGTACATAGTTTTATTTATGATCCGGGTAATAGGGCCTGTCAGGCCAATGAGAGCTGAGCATTTAAAATCATCATGACTCAAATCAGTTATGCAACATTCTGTCAACAAAACAACAGTCTTTGCTAGTCCTCTAGCAAAGACTAGTCTTTGCTAACTCTCTGACAAGAATGGTTCTTTTTAGACCCCAAAAAATTTCTGTTGCATGCTTCATTTAACGCAAATAATATAATCAATATTAAATTATTCTTATATTATATATTAATATAAATTGTATATGAATATTGAATATACCAAGAGTTTCCAATAATAACGGTGATATTAGATGACCTATAGATTCAGTAAAGATAAGTGATTTTACAGTCTGCATTAATCACAACAACGATGCCACCACAACACGAATATGTAATCAAATAGTAAAAACTAAAGGCCTACATATCTCTCATAATAATGCTTGGAATCTGTTGGTTTGTTTTGTGTGTGTGTGTGCGCGCGCACGAGCTTGTGTGTCCACGTTAGTTTCCTACGATTGTCTGGAGAACCGTGCACTCTGCAAAGTTCGAAATTTCGCAGGTGTCTTTATCATCCAACGGAGTTACAGCCTCTAGATGTTTGTGGTGGTTAGACAATTTAACAGAACAAATGAATACTTTTTGATCAACGTAAAATAAGTAATTGATAACGTAGGAAACAGCAGACAAATTAAGGCTACATAATCATTTGCATGTATAGGCTACCACAGCATCGGCAATTTGACTAGAATAGATGATTATGGAGGTTGAACAAGTACTTCAGAGATTCTCAATTGTGATCTGAGAAATGTAGGTACAAAAACCACTGAGAAGCACCCACATGAATTCATTTCAATTACATCTCTGTCAGCGGAGAAAAATGTTTGAATTGCCTCCGCAAAGTTAAAAACACATTCTCACAATGACAGTTGGCATTGGAGCAGACCCTCTTTTATTGCAGTTTGTCAGTCTGAACATGTCATGTTCCATCGATGTCCGTGTGTGGATATTGGTTTGGGACACTCCAGGCTGAAGAGGAAATGGAGCCCTGCCAGTCACTGCAGGGAGCGGGCCACACCCAACACTTCTGTCACAAAGTAGTGGCTTCATCCATCCTGCTTGGAAGGGGATGTGTTGCATTCCTGCAGAATGAATACACATGTAAGGTATTTCCTCATAGCATTTGCAAAATGCCAAGTCAGCTCATTTGAATTAACAATGGACATAATTCATCCAAAATCATTCTCAGCAAGAAGGCTCGACACGTACTTCATCAAGGTAGTTATGGACGTTGTAATCTCTCGTTAAAAACAGGGCAGATTTACCAGGGCTGCATTCCTCTTCAGATCTGAAATATTATACCTTCTCTCAGGTGAAATATCATACCTTCTCTTTATGCTACATCTTATCAAGGAGGCTGGATAAGAGCTGTCTGGGACTGCGTCAGCCTGAAGATATTTGAGGTCATGGCAAGCCGAGCAGCATTCATGTCGAGGTTGACAACTTCACCAAAACGCTTTGCATGTCCTGATGCATCTGTGACAGACACGGGCTTGTATAACAAACCAAGCTTTGAAAAAGCATTTGTGTGTTTTCTGCCACGCACTAAATGTACATTTACATTTAGCAGACGCTCTTATCCAGAGCGACTTACAGTAAGTACAGGGACATTCCCCCGAGGCAAGTAGGGTGAAGTGCCTTGCCCAAGGACACAACGTCAGTTGGCATGACCGGGAATCGAACTGGCAACCTTCGGATTACTAGCCCGATTCCCTCACCGCTCAGCCAACAGACTCCCAACAGAAATGTAGTAACTCTTAAAAGCCTTGGGACTTCACCTCATTTTTTCCCTCAGTTTTCCCCATAGAGTATTTCCCACTTATGAGTTTACATCATCCAAGTCTGGACTCTGGACATTGATTCACGAAAAAAGGATGATTCATCAGCAGAATAATGATTAATTAATCAATTGATACACACAACCTGATCCATAAACGAAGAGCCCTTATTCTTATTCTTCATATATCTTTCTTTTTTCCCAATATACAGTATCTCCGTCATCTGTTGCACAATGCTGTTGTGACGTCGTCCTTTTCATTAGACAGTGACGCGGGCTCCAGAGCTAGAGACTGGCTGTGTTATACAGAGAGGAGTAAACGCAGGCAGGGCCTGTTTGAATACTCTGGATGAGCATCCTTCCCTTCACCCTCACTCGCCACTTCCTTTTCCAAGCTACAGTCGTCTATGAACTAACATGATGACATGGAAATGATGTCTGATAGCACAGCCACTCAGTCCTATCAGATCACTGACCTTTCAAAGGACGTCGCCTTAACCCTTGTGTTATCTTCGGGTCATTCTGACCCATCAGCCGTGTGACCCACCGTCGTATTGCGACAAATTTACCTCATACAAAAACAAAGTGAAGCATTTTCTTTTAACCGTTGGGCTGTCTCAGACCCCCCACATTGCAAAGGTTAAAAGAAAATTATTTTTATTAGTTTTTGTATTGGGTAAAACTGGGTAAACACAATGATGGTTCGTTATGAACCTTTGGGTCATGTGACCCGAAGGCAGCACAAGGGTTAAAGATAGGGGGAGACACGTAAAAACACAGCATCCGAAACTACACATACAGTATATGTCAATTGTGGGATCCTCACATATTCATCAATATTTGCAAGTAAAAGCTATTTAAAATGTAGAAATGACGTGACAAATAAGTGAGGATTGGTAATTGGGGCAAAGAAAATATAATTTAATCAAGGGTCTGTTTCAGCTCATGGTCCATCGGAGTGTAAAGTGTGATGTGCAAAATATTTACAAACCTGCTACTGCAAGTAGGAAGTTAAATGCAGTATATCATTCTGTGCAAACCAGGAGCTGTGATTCCATAGTTTAATAATAGTTGTATACACTTACTGGAATAGGCCTATTGCGTCTTTCGCCTGTGAGCTCAACTTGACTGGGCTTGGCTGCCCCCTGCAGACAAGACTTCTTTCTCACGAGCTGTGTTTGACCACACACACTGACTCTCTGCCTTCACGTGCTCCGAAGCGAAAAGTTTGAAAGAACTCATGTTCGTTGTAACATATTTAATGATGGATACAAGTTAGGGATGGATAAGAAATGTTCATTGCCGCCATTTAAGAGGCCAGCCTGATATCGTCCTATAACTTGCAACTGGACAAAGTTACCAATAGCCTCTCAAATCACAGTAAGAACCATCACACCAAGTCACAAGCTTTCAGCCATGTGTTTCACATTTCAAAAGAAATGCTTATGGGGAATAGGTTGAAGGTGGTATTTTCTCAAAGTTCTTCATTGAATCCACATTTTTCCTGGGGTTGTCATTGTTATGCGAAATATTGCCACTAAGCGGCAGCAAACCCATATGTGCGTCACTGTACAATTGTTTAATCAGAGGCTGTGGCCTATGAAGTCTATTTGCAGCTTCTCGCCACCGAGAGGCAGTCAAATCCCAGACCAAGTGTGTGTGTTCCGAGAGCGGCAGTGAAAGGACATGCACCTGCATAACTAAATGTCCACAGGACAAATCACAGGAAGTTTATTTCACTATCATTTCAGACCTTCAATCCTCTCTTTTCGACATAGGTAGTTGGAACACATAGTTGGGTCATTTCTCCAATTTACGATTTCTTCCAAGAAAGGAAAAAAAGAAGGGATAAAAAGCTTATCCGATCCATCCTTTCACACACACCCATGTTCAAGGTGTTGGACTGTTGTAGACAAAAACTAAGCAGCCTTCGATATGGTTGGCTGGAGTTTATTGATTTGTTGAAGCCATTGTCTCGTGTCAGGAATTTCAGCACCTAATAATCGAACTATCGCTACCATTTTCATTGGCCCAACAATGGTACCATTTTGCTAGCCCACTGATATGAAGTAGACAGTGGTTTATATAAATGTCAGTTTGTCACAATGCAGGGCAGCAGTAGTGTATGTTTATGTGCGAGTGTGTGTGTGTAGGTGTGTGCGTCCTGTGAGTGATCGGTGGAAGTAGACAATTCAGATGCCAGGTCAGCAGTTCTGGAGGAGAAACCGGACGCCTCTCCACTTAAACACACTCTCATGTATTATGTATGTAGCCTTGAGCTGTGTGTGTGTGACCTGCATATTACGCGCATCATATCTATTATATCTATGTTGTTCTCAACCATGAGCTCAAGTATCCTAATCACAGCCAATCTCAGGAAGGCGGTTGCATGCCGGTCGAACAGCAGCCCGCAAAGGCTCATTGGTATGCGTGTGTGTGAGGAGAACAGTTAGTCCGTTGGATTTTTAAGCTAGATTGATGATTAGGACGATGGATGTCAACGGATGAAATCAATTATCTCCGCCTCGTTTGACCTCGGTGAAACGGAGCCCCGTGTTGGTGAAGCCAAGGCTGCTCCAGGTTCCCTCACCGAGCCGTGGATGTCACGTGGTTGTTTACACGATGTTAGTGCGTCCCGCTGGCAACGACGGTAAGTGCTCTGAGCACTTCGAATAGCTCCGCGTTCATGTGAAACGTTTATATGACCGTATCCCTTTTCTCATTTCCCATCGTGCACTCGAAGCGTTTCCGTGGAGGACAGTTTGGGGTTCGGCCGTGTCACGGCAACGCTGGGTGGCGTTCCTCTGCGACTCTGTGCCCTCTGTGGCCTCGCCTCGGATGTGAAGGGAGACCACTTATCGTGTATATTCAGCGTGTCATACACACACACACGCCCCAAGACAAGCTCAGAAAGTAACCATATTTGGGTCTTGTAGGGAGCCATCATCCACAGTCATCTCTCTGTAACAGTGTGCAGTTGTGTTTATATTGGCGAGGCCTTCCTCTGTGGAAGATGACACTGCCCCATTAAACCCACTTTACTACTGCGGGATGGAGGAAGGTTCTAGAGGTCAGTGTGTGCCCTGGAACCAGAGGAAGATTCTAGAGGTCAGTGTGTGCCCTGGAACCAGAGGAAGATTCTAGAGGTCAGTGTGTGCCCTGGAACCAGAGGAAGATTCTAGAGGTCAGTGTGTGCCCTGGAACCAGAGGAAGATTCTAGAGGTCAGTGTGTGCCCTGGAACCAGAGGAAGATTCTAGAGGTCAGTGTGTGCCCTGGAACCAGAGGAAGATTCTAGAGGTCAGTGTGTGCCCTGGAACCAGAGGAAGATTCTAGAGGTCAGTGTGTGCCCTGGAACCAGAGGAAGATTCTAGAGGTCAGTGTGTGCCCTGGAACCAGAGGAAGATTCTAGAGGTCAGTGTGTGCCCTGGAACCAGAGGAAGATTCTAGAGGTCAGTGTGTGCCCTGGAACCAGAGGAAGATTCTAGAGGTCAGTGTGTGCCCTGGAACCAGAGGAAGATTCTAGAGGTCAGTGTGTGCCCTGGAACCAGAGGAAGATTCTAGAGGTCAGTGTGTGCCCTGGAACCAGAGGAAGATTCTAGAGGTCAGTGTGTGCCCTGGAACCAGAGGAAGATTCTAGAGGTCAGTGTGTGCCCTGGAACCAGAGGAAGGTTCTAAAGGTGAGCGTGAGGCCTAGAACCAGAGGAAAGTTCTAGAGGTCAGTGTGAGCCTGTGGACATTGTGAGGATGCCGAGCTGGTCACAACCCAGCCAGGCCACACAACTTCTGGCTGTGGTTGTCTGCTCAGAACACTGGTCATGAACACCACCTACTTCCCTGTTCTCAACCAGGAAGTTGGGGGTTTAAATATACTGTACACTAACTTATGTACACGTGGATTCCGCACTCACTCACACACACTGACACACACACAGACTCACACAAACTCACACACACACATACACGTTAAAGTGTATGTGAACCTCGCCAAAACAGGACTTCTCATCATCCCGGCTAAACCCTCCATCTCCCACGATCTCTCAATCACCCTGGGATCTGCGACGGTGACCCCTTCATCCTCTGCCAGGAACCTTGGGGTTACCATGGACGACGAGCTCCCCCTCACGGCCCACATTGCTGCGGTCTCCCGGTAGTGTAGATTCACCCTCTACAACATCCGGAAGATCAGGAGATACCTGTCTGAGCACTCCACCCAGCTGCTAGTCCAAGCACTTGTCCTCTCCAAGTTGGACTATTGCAACTCACTGCTCGCTGGTCTCCCAGCATGTGCAACCCGCCCTCTTCTGAGGATTCAGAACGCAGCGGCCCGCCTGGTCTACAATCTACCCAGACGCTCCCATGTTACCCCACTCCTCATCTCTCTCCACTGGCTGCCTATCATGGCCCGTATCAGATTCAAGACCCTGGTACTGACCTTCCGAGCAGTGAACGGGACTGCACCCGTCTACATCAAGTCTCTCCTGCAGCCTTACACCCCCACCCGTCACCTACGGTCTTCTTCAGACAACCGCCTGGTGGTCCCACCGCTCAAGACCGCCCGGTCCCAACACAAGCTCTTCTCCTGTCTGGCCCCCCAGTGGTGGAATCAACTCCCCACCTCCATCAGAGACACTGACTGTCTCTCCACCTTCAAGAAAAGGCTCAAGACGCACTTGTTCCGGGAGTACAACGGTACTTAGGAATGGTTCGCTTGACCCGATGTTAGTTTCCTCAAGGATCACAATGACTCTTGCTTAGAGACTTGTTGCTCTTGTGGTTAGTGGTAACTGATTAAAATGTTTGTACTCGCTGTGATATATTGTTTTTATTATTGTTGCTTGCTTTTTCCACAGGTACACTTGCACTTATAGCGGTTCATGTTGTTTAATTGTAACTTGTTTAACTACATGCTCTTATGGTTCTTCCCTTTGGCACTTAATTTGGTTGTTCACAATGTGTGCTTCATGTTTTGGCTACTCGCAATGTTTTTCTTGTTTTTATGATCAGTGACCTATGCACTTTGTAAAGCTCTCTCTTGGAAGTCACTTTGGATAAAAGCGTCTGCTAAATGAATAAATGTAAATGTAAGTGGAGGTTTCACATAGGAATACTCAGTTCCCCAAACATCACATGCCCACACACAGATGATTAGACTCTAGTTAGTCAGTAAGAGTTACGAGCAGGAAAGACCAGAGATATGGATGTGTTTTTTGCTCTCAGACTCTTATCTTTGTCATTTCCTGCTGGAAACCCACGTGTGCCACAGTTATATACCATTATAACTTAACCATGTCATTAAAGGCAGTATTTCTAAGTGTTATTGGTGCTGTGGTACTGTTACCACTGCTGTTATGGCCCAGTAACATCCCAACCTCATGTTTGCCTTCGCAACCGAACAGTCCCGCTTACAGCTTTAGCAAAACAGGAAATAAGACCGTTCTTTTATCACACCCTTATTAGCCAGCAAAGGCCAATCCTAACAGCAGCCCTTGTCAAATACATTTAAAGTGTTACATCAGGTGATAGACTGTATTTGCAAATACTATTTGACACCGGTGCTCTCCCCGGTTGTTCCTGAGCTCCTCTGCTGGTGGTTGCCCAGCCAGGTCGGAGATGTCCTCCATGGCTCCATGTTCAGCCCACAGCAGCGAGGGAGAACTTTTCCCCAGTGGCCTGCTGTGTCTCAGCCTGTTGCTCACCCTCCTCCTCCTCCTCCTCCTCCTCCTCTCCCCGTTGAAGGAGCAGAACATTGTTAGCGCTTCTCTATTTTAGTCGCCGAGAGTGAAAAGGGAGAAAAAGAGTCCGGATGTATTTCTCATCATTATTGTCCTATTCGCCTGGTTTTGCTAATGGGTTTTCCATTCTCTCCTGCTTCTTCTGTTAGCTGTGTGTGTGTGTGTGTGTGTGTGTGTGTGTGTGTGTGTGTGTGAGTGAGTGAGTGAGTGAATTGAACTGCACAGCCTCCTCCACTTGAGTATGACTAATTCTCTGACACCAACACTCTTGGCTCTAGCACATGGCTCCCAGACAACACACACTCAGCTTTCCCGTGCTGGCTGCTCTCCCTCTCTGTTACACACACACACTCTCTCTCTCCCTTTCTCCCTTGGACATTCATCCCGTACTAGAAGGACAGCATGTCTGCCTCACAGCAGGGGAGAGAAATGCATTGCACACATGTATTATTGCTTTGTGTGTGTGTGTGTGTGTGTGTGTGCAAACGCACACATAACCATGTCCTCTTCTCTTTAACCACAGAGCGAACAACACGGTTCCCATGCTCTTTCAAAAGCTGTCTGGCGGTGCTATTTTAACTGGTATTTACCAGTGGTTGAACCAGGGTCACTTAGAAAACATGTTGCAGTATTGTTTACACAGTCGTCTCTGTTATCAACCCATGAGTGAAACCTGGTCCTACACGTTCGATGACCTTCATACCCTCTCTGGCGTAAATCCTAGCTTATCTCCTCTCCCTCAAGCGGGAAATCCTCTTGGAGATTCAGGCAGACGCTGGCTGTCTGCTGCTTGTTTCTGTGAAGCCTGTTGATTGTTGACTGTGTCTCCCCCCGAACACAACCCCACCCCCAATCTGACCTGGATCCACAGTGAGCGTGTGCTGGGGTACGCTCGTTTTGCACCCTGTGCATGCCTGTGTGGCCGCTAACCGCTAATCGGGGTTTACTGATGGAGCTTCTTGATGGTGTGTCAGGCGTAAACACATCTGATGGTTTACCGCAGGCTGTACAGCCGTGGCCAAAAGTATTGGGAGCGACATACATTTTGTGTTTGCAAAGCTTGCTGGGCCTTGGCATAAAATTACTGCTAACATAATGTCAGTAAGTCATATCATCAGCACAGGAGAAAGTGTGTACTAGTTCTAGCCAGGTGAAATCACTCATTCGGATTGGATTTTAAGAGCAGATTGACGGCTGTAAAAGAGGGGACTATTTGCATATATAGAAAATTTTCGCCCCAAAAAAGCTTGAAAAATTACTTTGCACTAAAAGCCCTTATTGTATTCCAGTATTCTATAGAAACATATGAAAACATTTTCCTCAAATACTGAACCAGGAAACTTTGCAAAACACAACATTTGTCATCGCCAAAACTCCTGGCCACGCCTGTGGATGTGTAGAGGAGGGTGGAAGTGAGGCGCAGAGGCAGCCTACCCAGGCTGTTGGCGGCACGCTTCTCCCAGCGCACGTCTCCCAGCTCGGACACCGTAAACAACAGCTGTCGCTCCCCCACTCCCTGCGACTCGCTGCCATTCCTCTACGGCCACCCCCCCCCCCCCCTCCGCAGGACTCCCCACGGCGCCATCCAGCTCCCTCTCCTGGCCGGGCAGCTTTACGTAACCGCCTGAACCCCACCCGCCATGGTGTTACTGTAACACGTTGCTCCCAGGCTGCATGTGAGAAGCCTGTCACATGGAAACACCTCTCAAGCCCTCCCTCCCTCCCTCCCTCCCTCCCTCCCTCCCTCCCTCCCTCCCTCCCTCCCTCCCTCCCTCCCTCCCTCCCTCCCTCCCTCCCTCCCTCCCTCCCTCCCTCCCTGCTTGACGGTCTATAGGTGTTTGGATTAGAGGGGGGAGGCATGAGAGGAGAGGGAGGAGTAAGGGGAGAGGAGGCCCCAGCTTGTAAACTGACTCCCCTCCGCCCCCCCCCCCCCCGTCCCACACCCCCACTAAACAGGGACAAGGTCCTCTGTTTTTTTCAAAAGGTGGTGTTTTTCGCGCACACTGCTGTCTGTCGACATGTTTGACAATCTGTCTCTCCCTCTCTCTGCTTCTCGCAGTGTGAACAGCTACCATTAGGCTGTTTCTCAGCCTGTCAGTCACTCTGTCCGCAAGCGCCTAGGCACGTCGTGTTTTGACACGCTGTAAAAGTGACCCGTACGGGAAACGCTCCTTTTGTCACAGTGGTCTTTCACAACCTCATTGGACACTGGCTGCAAAGTGACCCGACCCCAGCCTAACTATAGCCAACCAGAGACCCTGTAAGAGTGTGTGGAAGAACAGTCACAGTATGGATAGAGGGTCACTGGTCTCCAGAACCAGTGTATCTAAACAGATGGATGGGCCTGTTGACAGTAATCTACTGAATGAGGTAATGGAGTTAGCATGTGTTTGTGCTCTTGGCTCTGGCTGACTGCCCTACTTAACTCACGTGGCACCAGAAAGAAATGCTACACTCCCTGATCCTTTCCCAGAAACTCGGAAAGCAACCGGTGTGTTTGTGTGACTCCATATGTGTGTGTGTGTTTAAATGTGTGTGTGTGTGTGTGTGTGTGTAGGCTACACATACTGTCTGTGTATGGGGTTTTAAGGGAGGAGAACCGTTTTCTCTGAATTCACCGTCTGCTACGGCAGCTATTGTGATCTACACTCTTGTTACCAAACTAACACAAAGTCTTGGGCAGATCATTAATGACTCTAAGGTGTGTCCCATACACCTACCTTCGCAAACACATTATGTAACATAGGCCACATTATGCTGTGTGGTCATATGTACTTATTATGTACTGACCGTGGCAACAAATTCCCTGAAAATAACAAGAAAAAATCGATTATGATATAATTGACAAAACTTATGGAAGACATTGATGACCTTGGGATAATTGTCCCGTCTCTAGGCTAATCAGCCTCCCTCCCCCTCTGTGTGTGTGTGTGTCACTGTGGCTGCTCATGACCTCGTTACTTACATAATTTACACCTGTTGCTGTTGGTTTCTCCCTTTTAACCTGGTTTGTTCCTCTTTTCTTTGTCAGATTGTTTTGCAGAACTCGAGTGACTGCTGGTTGGTGTCAGATTCCTTGTGTCTGGATTAGTATTTGGAATATAATAATAACAAACAAGAGAGGCGATGAGTGATTCAGACATGTGTGGGACGTAAGCTCGATACAAATTTTCAGTGAGAATTGTTTTTCTAAACAGATAGTCGGTGAAATATTACCTATGTACATAGTTCTGCACCACTGGAACATTAGCAGAGTTCTGCATCAATGCTATTTAGGGCAGTTAGTCCTACACAGGGCAGTTGGGCAGTGGTCAAATTTAGGATCAGCATAGACCCACGAGTCTGTCTGGAAGGAACCAGAAGCTCAAGGTGGTTCATCAGAGGACATGGACATCCGATGACTGCGTAGCCATCAAGGGCCAAACCTCAGCCAACCTGTACCCGGGCTAAACCTCATTGCTGAGAACTCCTTCCCCATGTCAGTGGCTTGGTGCATGACCAGGTTTTTCATTTCCTCCGTTGACTCATTTGGCCTCGTTCCTCATGCCCAAATTCAGACTGCCAATGGCTATTGAGTAAGCCTAGACGCGCATTAAGAGCAGCGAAGCTGTTTTTGTAATGAGTCCCTCTCATCTCCGGAGTGGGTTTCCTGAATGAGGGGTTTTTCATTTATTTGCACATTGACTCACTGGCTGGTTGTTTTCCTGTGCTGCACACCCGTATCCATCTCGTCACAGGGTGCAGAGGGGAGGAGGATAAAAAGCGAAGCAGAGAGGCGACAAATAGAGACTGTTGACATGGAGGGAGGAATAGAAAAAGCCGGGGAGAGGAAGGAGGCGTGAGGAGGGATAGAAAAGAGGCGGAGCAAAGACAAACGGCCGTATTCACAAAAACATTTGATCCTACCACTAAGAGTTCTCCTAATTGGCAGTCAAAGTTCTTAGCTAGGAGTTTCCTCTTAAAACATATTCACAAAGCAAAGACCGACTTTTACTAAGGAATGGGGAAAGATCTTAAGCTGAGACAAAGGGCTGGGTTGACCTTGTTGCTATGGATGATATCAACAAGCTTACTAATATGCCCACAGTGATTGGCTGATAGGGGATGGATCTCTGTCAATGATTTCATCATGGAAATATTGTAGAACGAGGTATTATGTTGCCATATGTAAAGCATATTCAAATAAAGATGTTCAGTTGTAGGTTGTGTCACTAATTAAACAAGAATATGTGCATCTCGTAAACAAATAGCGAATACGCATAAAGGCAGCCATATGAATTGTCGATGTGGGGTCTGCAGAGGGCATATTGATGCAATGTTATGTGTTCTACTGACGGATGGCTGAGATACACCAAGTTCGTCTGCGCTGCAGCGCTGCAACTCTGGGCGCTGCAGCGCTGCAGTTTCCCTGTGGCCAAGTAGCGTAGTTGTCGCCCTTGATCTCCGGTGTTACTGGGTTGTTTCTATAAGTGACTGCATCTCTGATAACTCTACTACAATCATAATAACCCAACGATACCTTTTCAAAAGCTCATTATCACGAAATGTTTCTCAAATGTTTACGTTCGAAGGCGGATTGCCAGCAACAGAACTTTTAGGATTGTTTGTGATTTGGTCTTAGTGACTTAGGAGTCCTCTTGACCCCCCCTAACTTTTCACAGATTTAGGAGTTGGTTTTAGCGCTAAAACGCTTTGTGAAATACTCTTAGAGTAAAGAAATGTGGAGTCCTAAAATCAGGACTGACACGCCCATTATTTTTAAGAGTTTCTCCTAAATTGGCACGTTAGCAGCTACTTTTAGCCTTATGATCTTTCATGAATACGGCCCCTGAACTAGAGCCACCATCAGACCACCAGCAGTCAGACCCAACTCAAGACCTCAGCACCCCTAGACCCAGAACCCTCCGGAAGCACACTGACACCACAACAACACGGCATCTACATATAGTCTGGAGCTCAACGTTTGAACTGCAGCATGTGGGGTGAGGACAGGTGGGTCGTCGAAGCCAGTCGAGTCGATCTTTCCCAGTGACCTCTGACCCTGTAGAGGAAACAGGGGAGGTCTTTTTTCGGACACCTGACCCTCGTAATGACACAGCTGCCTACTTCAGTCCCCCTTGCACAAGCGTGGGGTCTCTGGAATGTCAGCTATCACATTATCTCTTTGAAAGCACACTCAGTTTTCTGCCAGCCAACTTGGCCCTGTTGCGCAACCAGAGCCTGGGGAAAACGTTCTCCAAAGTTCTTTTCTCTACACTCTTTTTTCGTGGAAGCAGAATTGTAGCTTATAAGTCATGCAGCCACAGTCAGCCATGGGGTCATCAACCTCTGGACTGGGTCGGTTTGTGGAAGCTGTCAGAGAGACAGACACAGACTGTCTCTGCCCTCAATGGGCAGTTTTAACTAGAATAGGTCACAGAACAGGCTGAGTAGACCAGGCCCAAAGCCCCAGGCCCCAGGCCCCAAGCCCCAGGACCCACGCCCCACGCCCCAGGCCCCAAGCCCCAGGCCCCAGGACCCAGGACCCAGGCCCCAAGCCCCAGGCCCCAGGACCCAGGCCCCACGCCCCAGGCCCCAGGCCCCAAGCCCCAGGACCCAGGACCCAGGACCCAGGCCCCAAGCCCCACGCCCCAGGCCCCAGGCCCCAAGCCCCAAGCCCCAAGCCCCAGGACCCAGGCCCCAAGCCCCACGCCCCAGGCCCCAGGCCCCAAGCCCCAAGCCCCAAGCCCCAAGCCCCAAGCCCCAAGCCCCAAGCCCCAAGCCCCAGGACCCAGGCCCCAAGCCCCAAGCCCCAGGACCCAGGCCCCAGGCCCCAGGCCCCAAGCCCCAAGCCCCAAGCCCCAAGCCCCAGGACCCAGGACCCAGGCCCCAAGCCCCAGGCCCCAAGCCCCAAGCCCCAAGCCCCAGGCCCCAAGCCCCAGGCCCCAAGCCCCAGGCCCCAAGCCCCAAGCCCCAAGCCCCAGGCCCCAAGCCCCAGGACCCAGGCCCCAGCGCTGTCTGCCAGTGGCATGATGGAGGCTGTGTTTGTCCCCAGTATGTGACACATTGACCAAGGCTCACAGTGCTGGCCTTTGAGCCGCCAGCCGGTCGAACAGCCAGCCACACCCTGACATAGTCAGCTGCCATGGGGGAGGGGGGGGGGGAGAGAGAGACGGATAGAGAGAGGCAGAGAGAGAGAGAGAGAGAGAGAGAGAGGGGTCTCTCACATTCTTTCTTGAGAGTAGGCTCACTGCTCCTCTATCTATATATATACTATATCCCCTCTCTCTACACCTGTCTCTCTCCCCCCTCTCACTCCCCCCTCTCCCTCACTCCCTTTCTCTCCCCCGGTCTCTCTCTCTCTCTCTCTCTCTCTCTCTCTCTCTCTCTCTCTCTCTCTCTCTCTCTCTCTCTCTCTCTCTCTCCCCCTCTCTTCACCCTGTCTCTCTCCCCCTGTGTCTCTCTCCCCCTCTCTCCCTTTGTCTCTCTCTCCCCTCTCTCCTCACCCCTCTCTCTCCCCCTGTGTCTCTCTCCCCCCTCTCTCTCCCCATGTCTCTCTCCCCCCCTCTCTCTCCCCACCCTGAACGAGACTCAAACGGCCTCTTTGTGTTTGTCTCCTTAAAAGGTCGTCTTGTTTCGACGCTCTCGCATTCCTTCCAAACACAAACAACTTTGATTCAACATCAACACACTGCAAAATCTAACTTTCGCCCGTTGAGAGGGATAATCGGTCTCTCGTGAACTGGGGAGTGATGGAGAAAGAGAGGGACAGAGAGAGAGAGACAGAGAGGGGGGGGGGCAGGGGGATCAAGTTCTTGCATTCCTGCAGTTGGGTTGGCTAGGGCAGAGGAGGGGCTATAGGGGAGGGGCTATAGGGGTAGGAGGAAGATGGGGCAGGCACTACTTTGCCTGGGCAAAACCCTACCCCTCTTCCCCCCCCCCCCCCCTCCCCCCAGGCCACAGCTGCATTGCCGTGGCGAGTGGGTTCACTCGAGGTTCCGCTGCTTGAGAAGGGGTGTAACCGGGGTTGACCTATATTCTGTCTGGGCCCGCAGGCTGCAGCTAAGCTCCCAGAGCAAAATTCGGTTCTAAACTGTGTTAAACTGACTGCAGGACAAGCACGACCCCAGACTGGGGCACAGCCAAGAGGAACTCCAGCGCCCACAATGCTCCACTCTGCCCCAGGGCATTTCCCCTATGTCTAAAGAAAATATTTGCGCACATTTATAGGAACAGAGATAAAATTGTCAATATAACAGGGAATGACTGACCCACATTGCCAGAAATTGGCATGGGCACAGTCAGTAAGAATCATGTTTTTAGAGTGGCCAGGCTAACTGGTGGACCACACCGTCTTGCACGGACACTCCCTAATAAGGTCTCTAGATGGTGTGTGGTTTATCATAGTCCCTATGTCTCTCACTAGTTTTCCCCTCCCTCCCTCCCTCCCTCCCTCTCCCTCTCTCTTTCTGTCCCCCCCCCCTCTCCCTTTTAACGTTTGGCTGTCAGGGCTCCTTCCATGCTGAGCCACCCCACCTGTTGCCTCTGTGGAAGGTTGGAATGCCTCCAAAGTCAACAGAGTCACAGCGCCATGGATAGAGTCAACCGCCATTAGGAGCTCGCTGGAAACACAAATACAAAGGAACTCCCCCACACACACACTCCTGCTCCCCCCCCCCCACACACACACACTCCTGCTCCCCCCCCCCCCCCACACACACACTCCTGCCCCCCCCCCCCCCACACACACACTCCTGCTCCCCCCCCCCCACACACACACACTCCTGCTCCCCCCCCCCCCCCACACACACACTCCTGCTCCCCCCCCCCCCCCCCACACACACACTCCTGCTCCCCCCCCCCCCCCCCACACACACACTCCTGCTCCCCCCCCCCCCCCCCCACACACACACACTCCTGCTCCCCCCCCCCCCCACACACACACTCCTGCTCCCCCCCCCCCCCCCACACACACACTCCTGCCCCCCCCCCCCCCCCCACACACACTCCTGCCCCCCCCCCCCCCCACACACACACTCCTGCTCCCCCCCCCCCCCCCCACACACACACTCCTGCTCCCCCCCCCCCCCCCACACACACACACTCCTGCTCCCCCCCCCCCCCCCACACACACACTCCTGCTCCCCCCCCCCCCCCCCCCACACACACACTCCTGCTCCCCCCCCCCCCCCCACACACACACTCCTGCTCCCCCCCCCCCCCCCCCCACACACACACTCCTGCTCCCCCCCCCCCCCCCCCCCACACACACACTCCTGCTCCCCCCCCCCCCCCCCCCCACACACACACACTCCTGCTCCCCCCCCCCCCCCCACACACACACACTCCTGCTCCCCCCCCCCCCCCCACACACACACTCCTGCTCCCCCCCCCCCCCCACACACACACTCCTGGTCCCCCCCCCCCCCCCCACACACACACACTCCTGCTCCCCCCCCCCCCCCACACACACACTCCTGCTCCCCCCCCCCCCCCCCACACACACACTCCTGCTCCCCCCCCCCCACACACACACACACTCCTGCTCCCCCCCCCCCCCCCACACACACACTCCTGCTCCCCCCCCCCCCCCCCACACACACACTCCTGCTCCCCCCCCCCCCCCCACACACACACTCCTGCTCCCCCCCCCCCCCCCACACACACACTCCTGCTCCCCCCCCCCCCCCCACACACACTCCTGCTCCCCCCCCCCCCCCCCCACACACACACTCCTGCTCCCCCCCCCCCCCCCACACACACACTCCTGCTCCCCCCCCCCCCCCCCCACACACACTCCTGCTCCCCCCCCCCCCCCACACACACACTCCTGCTCCCCCCCCCCCACACACACACACTCCTGCTCCCCCCCCCCCCCCACACACACACTCCTGCTCCCCCCCCCCCCCCCACACACACACTCCTGCTCCCCCCCCCCCCCACACACACTCCTGCTCCCCCCCCCCCCCCCCACACACACACTCCTGCTCCCCCCCCCCCCCCCCCACACACACACTCCTGCTCCCCCCCCCCCCCCCCACACACACACTCCTGCTCCCCCCCCCCCCCCCCACACACACACTCCTGCTCCCCCCCCCCCCCCCCCACACACACACACTCCTGCTCCCCCCCCCCCACACACACACACTCCTGCTCCCCCCCCCCCCCCACACACACACTCCTGCTCCCCCCCCCCCCCCCCACACACACACTCCTGCTCCCCCCCCCCCCCCCCCACACACACACACTCCTGCTCCCCCCCCCCCCCCCCACACACACACTCCTGCTCCCCCCCCCCCCCCCACACACACACTCCTGCTCCCCCCCCCCCACACACACACACACTCCTGCTCCCCCCCCCCCCCCCCACACACACACTCCTGCTCCCCCCCCCCCCCCCCCACACACACACTCCTGCTCCCCCCCCCCCCCCCCCACACACACACTCCTGCTCCCCCCCCCCCCCCCACACACACACTCCTGCTCCCCCCCCCCCCCCCACACACACTCCTGCTCCCCCCCCCCACACACACACTCCTGCTCCCCCCCCCCCCCCCCACACACACACTCCTGCTCCCCCCCCCCCCCCCCACACACACTCCTGCTCCCCCCCCCCCCCCCACACACACACTCCTGCTCCCCCCCCCCCACACACACACACTCCTGCTCCCCCCCCCCCCCACACACACACACTCCTGCTCCCCCCCCACACACACACACTCCTGCTCCCCCCCCCCCCCCACACACACTCCTGCTCCCCCCCCCCCCCACACACACTCCTGCTCCTCCCCCCCCCACACACACTCCTGCTCCCCCCCCCCCCACACACACACTCCTGCTCCCCCCCCCCCCCACACACACTCCTGCCCCCCCCCCCCCCACACACACTCCTGCTCCCCCCCCCCACACACACTCCTGCTCCCCCCCCCCACACACACTCCTGCTCCCCCCCCACACACACACTCCTGCTCCCCCCCCCCCCACACACACTCCTGCTCCCCCCCCACACACACACACTCCTGCTCCCCCCCCCCCCACACACACTCCTGCCCCCCCCCCCACACACACACTCCTGCTCCCCCCCCCCCCCCCCACACACTCCTGCCCCCCCCCCCCCACACACACACTCCTGCTCCCCCCCCCACACACACTCCTGCTCCCCCCCCCACACACACTCCTGCTCCCCCCCCACACACACTCCTGCTCCCCCCCCCACACACACTCCTGCTCCCCCCCCCCCACACACACTCCTGCTCCCCCCCCCCCCACACACACACACTCCTGCTCCCCCCCCCCCCACACACACTCCTGCTCCCCCCTCCCCCCACACACACACTCCTGCTCCCCCCTCCCCCCCCCACACACACTCCTGCTCCCCCCCCCCCCCACGCACTCCTGCTCCCCCCTCCCCCCACACACACACTCCTGCTCCCCCCCCCCCCCACGCACTCCTGCTCCCCCCTCCCCCCACACACACACTCCTGCTCCCCCCCCCCCCCCACACGCACTCCTGCTCCCCCCCCCCACACACACTCCTGCTCCCCCCCCCCCACACACTCCTGCTCCCCCCCCACACACACACTCCTGCTCCCCCCCCCCCACACACACTCCTGCTCCCCCCCCCCACACACTCCTGCTCCCCCCCCCACACACACTCCTGCTCCCCCCCCCCCACACACACTCCTGCTCCCCCCCCCCACACACTCCTGCTCCCCCCCCCCCCCCCACACACACTCCTGCTCCCCCCCCCCCACACACACACACCTGGCTGAGGAAATGAAAACAAAAACAAAGCCTTGGCAAAGGAGGGTCATTGGACGTGATTCCCTCTCTCTCTCTCCCTCTCTCTCTCTCTCTCTCTCTTTCTCTCTTTCTCTCCCTCTCTCTCCTTCTCTCTCCCTCTCTCTCCCTCTCTCTCCTTCTCTCTCCCTCTCTCCCTCTCTCTCTCTCTACCCCCCCCCACACACACACACACACACACACCAGACTGACTCCACACAGCAGCAGGTTGTGTGTATTGTGTAATACTCCCTGCCAGTTCCTATCTGTACACCAGCATTGCTAATCCATCTATTCCAGTATGTGACATAAACAACATGAACGGTGCCTACAGCACTGGCTAACCAGCCTGGAACAACAGCCATCCAGTTCATGATCCAGTACTTGATGAAGGTACCCCAAAACAGAAATATTCAACCCTCCCTTATCAAACATGGTCAAATCAATTCAATTCAAAACATTTGTATCTCCTAAAGGATCTCAAATTCAATTCCCAATATCAGTTCCATGAATAGCTCTGCTATCCAGTACCAGGAAAGACATTGACTAGCAGCATCCTCTTACAGTAGACATAAGGCCTCCTTTATTTATAACTTTGTTGACGATAACAAATGTCGGACGGATTGACATTGGAAGTGACTGTATATAAAACGTAATCTGTTTAAGTTTCAGTTCATGCTTACGTGCATTGTTAATCCATAAAGTCCGTGTTTGGATCAAATAATCCGACATGTGTTTGTTTATGGGACTGTAATCTCCTTTCGTTTTACTGGTCAGCTTCATGGAAGCAGCAGCCTTCCTCTTACTGTGAAGGAACTACACTGTGTTTCCTCTGCCAGCGGAATGTTGCAAGCAAGAGGGCATGCAGACACGTACGCACACACACACACACATACACTCCCTCACACACACATACTCTTGTGACAAAGCTGTACTTACCACACGCAGACCCACAATAGATATTACACACTGTTAGGGCCACACACACACACGATACATACCACACACACGCGTGTATGCGCACGCACACACACACACAGAGTGGAGTGGTTTGTGCCTGCACTGAAAGACAGTGTGTGTTGTGTTGTGTTGAGTGGGTGGGGCAGCAGTGGGGTGAGGCGTTGGCGCGGCGACGTGTTGCCATGGTGCGGCCTCCGAGGTCGCACATGGCCTCTGGTCTAGCAGGAACAGAGAGAGAATTGAGGAGGGAGACAACCGGCTCTTTGTCTCACAAACTCCTATTCACCTATCACCTAGAGAGAAGTCACCTATTTCTCTCTCTACCACACGCCGTCACTCTGTCCCTTACGTGTAATTCGCCGTAATTTTCCGTCGAATAAACCTGCTCCCAGGCCCGCCGCACGTGTCTGAGGACCAGAGTCTCATGGCTCTTATCATGACACAGTTATCATGTCTTTCAGGACAACTGTGTCAAGGACCCGCTCCCACCGTCCTCTTACATCACATGGGCAGCAGCCCGTTACGTGAGCGGACTCATTGGTTCAGTAGGTCAGCCAGTTTAAGGCAACTGAACGACCCGCTGGGGTGGGAGGGGAGGCCAGGTGGGAGGGGCCCAGAGTGGCCTGAGGGAAGCAGGTAGCCAGACAGACAGGCCGGGAGAGGGAGGGGGGTCCAGGGGGCTGGCTAGCCTTGAGGGGGAGGGGGAGTGAGGAGGGGGGGGGGGGGGGGGATGGGCCTCTCCCTGCCTCCTGGCCCAGCTGCTTTGGCCCAGTTAGGCTCTAACAGAGACTGTTGTGCAACCACTCTGCAAAGAGTTGTTTTTCTATTCATTTGACAGGTACACTCCCCACTCCCCTCTCTCCCTCTCCCTCTCCCTCTCTCTCTCCTTCTCCCTCGGGGGGGGGGGGCTGTGGGGGGGGGGGGGGTGCGCTAATCCTCCGTCCTAATACATATGTTGGTAAAAAAAAAGAAACGTCCGATTTTTTCCTCTGGCTCCACGCCCGGGGACAGAAAAGCCCACGATGTTCATGCCTGACTGATGTACCCTAGTTCTCCAGGAAACCGTTTCTGTTTATGGTCTGTTCATTAGATAGGCATGCATACAGTCATGATAACACCCGAGTGCTGGATCACTAGGTGCTGTTTCATTTGGGTCGCGTACTAAGGAACTGTTAGCTAGCATCAACAGTGGTAAAGGTGTGTGTGAGTGTGCCGCCCACCTGTTAGCAGTCCATTATGGGTTAGCAGAGCTGACATTAACATTACAATGCAGCACCAAAGACTAGTCGGTGTCATTCACATCGTATTAAAACAGAACTGATCCAGACCCTCTAGCTTGCTTCATACGGATAGGGCTGTATGAGTCACTCTCAGGCCTGGTGTGTATGTGTGTGTGCGTACAGTATGTGCGTGCGCGTGTGTGTCTCTTTGTGTGTGTGTGTGTGTGTGTCTGTGTGTGTGTGTGTGCATCTTCTTTCTCCCTCCTGCTCCCCCCAGCAGAGGAGGAGCCAGGTAACAGGAGAGTCTGGTTTGCCATTTGGTGACGCATGTCAACACCAGCCAATCCCTTAAACCCTTTCCTCTCCCCCGCTCCCCTGTGCTCCTCCCCTCTCCCCCCTCCCTGCCATGGTGACCTACTTTCCTGATGACCTGTTTATACTAGCTGCCGCACTGCACTGCCCCCGCAGTCAACTCAGGAGAAACAGAGAACATTAGTCCAGACCGGGGCTGGGGCCGGGGCTGGGGCTGGGGCTGGGGCCGGGGCCGGGGCCGGGGCCGGGTCTGGGGTCAATGATAGGGCTTTGCCTCTAAGGGTTAGACCTGCAGCTAGGGCTAGGCCTAGGACTAGCGCAGGGACTAGGGATGGCACCTCGCCACAATCCCACGTGATGTGGTGGCTATGGGGGAGCAGAGGAGAAACAGACTTGTGCGTGAGCGAGTGTCTGACTCTATGACTACGAGTCCGTTTGTGAAGGTCGTTGATGCGTCAGCCCCACAGAAATGCTTTGTCTGCAGGACTAGTCCACACGTTACTGCCCTGTTTGGAACGATGTGTCGGTATCCCTCCTCTTCCTCCCCCAGCCCTCTCCTCCCCTTGACTCCTGTTCTGTTCTGAACAAGACCCTGTTTGCAGTGTTGGAGAAGGCTGAAGAGTGAGGGGGAGAGAGGAAGAAAGGAAGATAGGGAGAGGTCTATGGTTATATCAGGTCCTCTTTACGCCACTATCCGTCTAAACAGAGCCTTATCTGAAGCCTGGCCGTCCAATATGCCCTTGAAAACACCATTAGTGGAGTGCTGTTCTGTAGTCCTTGGTGATGAAATACTCAAGTCTTTATATAAACCCCCTTGAACAAGAAGGAACAGTAACAATGAAGTAACAATATGGTGGACCGAAACAGACTGAGAAAAACACATCTTTCTGGAAGAGGAGGAGGAGTTCATGTCATTCTGTCGATGCAGGATCAACGCGGTGGAAGGAAACTGATTGATAGGGTCGCTGATGACGAGAGGAGAGAAGGGGAACCTAGGGGAGAGATGTTGTTGTGTTTCTAGCTGGTTATAAGCCTCGACCATTTTATCTTCCCTCAAGATAAAGTGGTGTGTCAGTGGACTAGGACATAACACAGGCCGTCAGTATGGGTACAGTAATCTGTCTGGTGTGTGTGTGTGTGTGTGTGTGCGCTCTGCCCTTTGTGCGTGGGTTGGCAGTGTGTTCAAAGTAGGGCAGCGTTACATCAGGCCAGTCGGTCAGCCTGTGGGACTATTACATTTACATTGTCATTTAGCAGACGCTCTTATCCAGAGCGACTTACAGGAAGTACAGGGACATTCCCCCCGAGGCAAGTATGGTGAAGTGCCTTGCCTAAGGACACAACGTCAGTTGGCATGACCGGGAATCGAACTGGCAACCTTCGGATTACTAGCCCGATTCCCTCACCGCTCAGCCACCTGACTCCCCGTCAGTGTGCCAGCACGAACAGGCAGTGATGGGACACGGATAAAGAGAGGGCGACCCCAAAAAAAAAGAAGGGGGACAAAAGATAGGATCGAGAGAACAACAACTGAAGGATATTCGAATGGAAAGATGGGTGTTGGCTTCCCTTTCTCACAGATAATAGGAATTCTAGTCTCTGGCCAATCATTGCGAAGTGTCAGAAGCTATTTTTGAGCTTAGCTCATGTCTCCTGGATTTGCTGGGTTAGTTCAGCAACACCCAGTTTGCAGGTGAAAGCCCGCTGGTTCATATATGGTGAGCAGTATAACAGATGTTCAGGACTGAAATATACTTCACGCGAATTCATTTGCTAATTTGAGCATGTGTATGGAAATCAGTGAGCAAGAAGGAAAACCCGCGTGATCGTTTTTACGATATGTCGAGAAATTCAACATTCTTTTTATTTTTCAATCTTGAAATGCACCCATGCTCCATGTCGAACATTAGTGTCTTTACATACATAGGGCATGTCATTAAGAATGGAGAGCGCCAACCCAGGCGACGCTCCCAAACACCACACGATCATCGCCTGTGACTCATTTTTTTTCTGTTTTTCCTTTGTCTTTTTCATGAAACCATCAGCCCAAAACACAAACGTTACGGATCGATACAGGTCGAGAAAACGGGAAGGCTTGAGGGACAAAGACGGGCAGTTACATGTCATCACAGCCAGTAGAAACAAAAAGACACCATAAGAGAAAAACAGAACAACCAATGACGAAAGAAGAAATCAAAAGACATTGAAATAACGTTACAGTGTTGTCTGAGGGAGGGGGAGAACTTTACATTTATACACGAGTGCCGAAAAAGCCAATCATGGTACATAGACTCCATTTCAAATACTCTCATCCAGTGCAAGTGGTTCACTGTCGCCCAATAGGAGAGCTAGAAAAGGCCAGGGGGCGGTCCCCCCCAGTATTGGTTAAAGAGGCACATTGGAAGGAGTAGGAGGAAATCCATGTTTCCTCAACAAAGTAGAGTTTATCCTTTTTTTGTGTAACTTAATTAGGATAGCCTTGATTAGCTCTAAATTGATTTTGAGCCATAAGATTTAGGTTGAATTTAATTAGATCTAATTTACTCATGTCTGGGTTTATGGTCAGTCTTGGGGGCACTTTGTCAATGTCTGGACTGGCCCAATACAACGGATTACAATAAACTCTAATTAGGGAAAACTTTTTCTGGTGTGCGTGCATGTGATTAAGAAGGCTTGTGGTTTGAAGCTTGCTCTAACCCTACAGTACAGTGTAAGTTGAACCAAGGCTTCATATGTATCTTCAGAGGGCTGTACACATTCATAACTGTGGTCTATGTTCCTATGGGCTTTTCTGCAGTAACTGGGCACAGGGGAGCGGGAGAATTCAAAAGGCTAGTACAGAGAAGCTGTTGGCCGTTTCTCATTAAACATTGTACACACAAGTGATTGGGTCCGACCTCAAAAACAGTGAAAGGGGACATGTTTTAATCTCAGTAAGGGGGCTGGGGGGGTTGCAGGAGCAGTAAATGAATAAGTCTGTACAGTAACTCGGACACTAACAAGAACGATACAAATTCCAACCATGTTCTTTCTTTGCCTTTAGCAGTTTGAAGCATTTTAGTTTTTGTTTGTTTGTTTGTGTTTTTCTTTGCAAAATATATATTCATATACGATATGTAAAATGATATATCACAGTAATATACAGTACAAACCAAGTGCTTTAAAAAAAGAAGGAAGGTGATTGTTTGGTGCCGTGAGATCATGGTGAAAGGAGGGATTGAGGATGAATAGCTGGAGGTAGGGCATTTCGGAAGAGAGATGGTCGTGTGTCGTGTCGTTGCTTCTTTGGTCAGGGGAAGGTTCCCAGAATTTTGTAGCAAGTTTTTGTTGTTCAAGCTTTGTTTGTGTTTGCCTGATGCTAGAGTGGATACGCTATGTAAGTTGAGTTAAACAATCACCAACGGTCTCGTCTGAAATGACTTACTGTGCTTTTTGCTGGGAGAATGTTGACTTTAGGCTAGTTTTTGTCGGACGCGGGTATGTAGAAAATGTGTTTAATTCTCTGTCGTTCATAAAAGAAAAAAAAAGGAAACAAAAGTGCCTCTGTTGTTATGGAGAAGATGCAAAGAACAACAACAACCAAAAATCTGTACATTATTTACATGTATGATACATCTTAAGTCCAGCTCCACTTTGGAGGGCGTTTGGTAAAGCAGGTCCAGTTCTCTGGTCCCTGGGGATTGATGGAGGGATGGGAGGAAAGGAGGGTGCGATCGGGGTGAAGATATCAAAGGCGCATGGTGGATTCCGTTTTCGGCGAGAAAGAGAGAGCCTGTCGCACGCCACGCTGTGAAAGACTTCCGAAATGTTTCTGTCGCCTCGAATTGTCTTTAGAAGTCCGTTAGACTCTCTCGTCTCGCCTCTTGTTCCGGCGTCCACCGCACTCCTTCTTTCCCCCATCCTTTCTGGAGCCCTCGGCTTGGAGGCCCTGCTTACAGAAGCCGGCGGGGGTCTGACCCTGGCTCTCCATGTCCCTCTCCATGTCCTTCCTGCTCTGCTGCTGGGTGAGGGCAAGGTAGGGGTGCTGGGGCAGGCCTGGGAGAGAGGAGGGAGGGGTGCTGGGAGACTCCTGACCTGAGATGCTCCCGCTCCCACTGGAGCTCATGGCTCGGTGTTTGAGTCGGAGTTTGTGGGGCAAGGCCGTTCCCTTCACCTCCCCCTGGGTGTCCCGGGCCTGGCCCTGGACCTGGCCAGAGGAGAAGGACAGAGGGGAGGCCCCAGGGAGGTGCTGGTGGTAGCTCCCCGCGTCGGAGGAGGAGGAGGACGGGGACTCGTCGTCTGTGGAGGCCTCCTTGTCGGAGCTGCGGGGGTCTCCGTCACTGGAGGAGGTGTCTTTGTTGGAGGTGGAGGAGGAGAGCCCCTGGAAGAAGGCTTCGCTCCTGGGTCCCCCTTCGTAGGTGAGCATGGGGGGCTCCTCGTTCTGGGGGCTGAGATGCTGGGGGTGAGACAGGTGGGAGTACAGGTGAGCCTGGCTGGTGTCCTCGTGTTTGTGAGGGAACTCGGAAGCGAGGACGCTGATTCTCTGGTGGTGGCTCCTCTGCTCCTGCTGGTGCTGGATGTGGGTGTCTCGGGACACCTGCTTCTCCCTGTCCCCTGCCTCGCTCTGGCTGTCCGAGTACTCATATGGAGGGGAGTCCAGCATCTTCCTCTCCAGTATCTTGGTCACCTCTGCCAGGGTCTCAGAGCTCTCTGTGGACCCGTCTCTTTGTTGGGGCTGGGCTCGGAGGGCTTGCTGCTGGGTAACATGCTGGTCCATGTCCTGGAGCCTCTGGCTTTCCACAGGGTAGGAGCCACTGCTGGAGCGATACAGGATGACACTCCTCTGGGCGGCAGGGGGAGCAAGAGAAGGCTGGCTGGCCACGGGCTCCTGGTGGTGGTGCGTGTTGGAGTGTTGGCGCTGATAGGCCGACTCCATCTCCTGGGGATGCTGGTGGTGGCCAGACGCCAGCCCACTGCGGTGGACATGGAACATCATCTGCGCCGTGGCCCCGCTTTCGATCTCCATGTCCAGCCCACCACTTTCTTGCTTGATCTCGTAGTTCATTGGCTCGGGGCTGTCTCTGGAGGAGCCATCCGACATGTCAGACAGGGACCCGCGGGGCGAGTACTTGACGGACAGCTGACCATGCTCCTCCCCCCTGCCTGACTGCTCCGTCTCCGACGAGTCCGAGTTCATCATCACCTGAGAGCCGCTGGAGTAGCCACTGGAGTAGTAGTGATGGGACGACGAGGAGGAAGAGGAGGAGCCGCCGTTTCGACTTCCACCTATCTGCTGGCTCTTCTCCATGTAGGCGGCGGTGCTTATGAGGCCGAAGCGCAGCTTGAGCTGCAGCAGCTCCGTCTTCAGGCGCACGTTCTCGTCGTTCAGCGCCATCACCCGGTTCTCCAGCACCATGTCGTTGAGGCGGCGCTTCTCCCGCGAGCGCTTGGCCGCCTCGTTGTTCTTGCGCCGCTTCTCCCAGTACGAGGCGTCCTTCTTCTCGTCGGAGATGAACTCCCGCTTGCGTCGGCAGCTCATGTTGGATTTGGGTTTGGCCGATCGGCCCTGGCGCTCGGGCGATCCCTGAGGGGAGGCCAGGGACTCCTCGTAGTTGGAGAAGGTGTCCAGGTTGTCCAGGTGACTCTCTGGACTTTGGTGCAGCGACTGCAGGTGTGAACTCAGGATTTCCATTGTGGTTCAGTTGCAGCCAGTTTGGACTTCTGCCTGGAACAATGCGAATGGAACTAGGTATAGTGTCCAGGGGAGGTAAGGGGGTGGTAAGGACAATCGGTCGGCCGCTTTTTGTCTTTTCGGTTCTGCCTTTCTTCTTCTACTCCTTATGTGGCAGGATCTGCCAAAAACTCTCTTGGTATTTGAGCGCCTTTCGAGTTGAACCGCATTGGTTGCGTCAAGGTTCTTAATGCCAGTCAATGTTCATGTGTCTAAATTAGCCAGGAAGATCAGGAAGAGGTGAAACTTGACGTCGATCCCCCTCATTTATTCAGCAGGAGAGTTCCTGGTTAGCGTTCTGCCTCTTGTCAGGCTCACGGTTCTTTGATAATTCTCAGCTAAATATAGGTCGGAGCTGTTGGGAGCTGTAAAAGAAAACCCCCAAATGTCTCCGATTTCTGGAGTCTGGAGAATGTAACGTGGGCTTGTTCGCCTCTGGTTTGTTTTGGCGTGTCTTAGCGGTGAGCGGAGGCCGTGTCCTACAGCTGCAGGCGTGTAGCAGGATGTAGGTCACTCTGTCTACCTCGGCGTGTCAGTCTCTCAGGGAGGGGCGCTGCCTCGATCCTTCTCCACGCGCTTCGGAGATGAAAGGCTGGGGAGACAAAGGAAAGAGAGAGAGAGAAAAAACAGATCTGTTAATCCATGCGGACTGTTGCCGTTAGACTGCACATTCATGTTTGGACGTGAATAATATATTTTTTAGGGCATTTTTGACGAAGCCTGTATTTTTGGGCCTGGAGATCAAGGGCTGTTTTGTAAAGAAACAGAAAATAAAAAAAGGATTTGGACGCTTTTTCACTCGTCTTCCTGCGAGAATCTATTGTTTTGCATGTCTGGCTTTGGCGGAGCCGTTTCCCTTAGCAACCGTTGAATGCTCATTAGACCCTTGTCACCGCTGTCTGACCTCACGACCCTGGTATTGATATGCTCTGTTGTGTTCAAAGTGATATGGTCTGTTCCCCCCTCACCCCTGACCCCTGGCCCTGACATTGTGATATAACTTCTAGGAGGCATTTAGTCCATCTATTCCAAGCGGAGACTGTCAAATGGTACTAATAATAGTGCAACATTTCTTTCCTATTAAAACATCTCCCATATTTAAATCTGCAGTAGTAAGACAGAAGTAATTACATCTGCGTGTCTGGCAACTTGAACTGAGCAGGATTTTCATGGGAATTCTGAAAGCCTAATAAAATGACATCACTGGAACACAGGTTGTAAAATAGGAGCAGACATTGGCTCAGGCCCTGGATGGTTAGCCCGGGGTAGTCAAGGATTTGTTGTGAATGCCAAAACAGTGAAACACTCAGGTGCAGGGTTAGGGGGTTCCCCATGTTCCATTCTAGAACTCTGGGTCTGGATTAAAGATGCCAAAACACCCAAATGAGCAGCCCAGTGGATTAACACTTAGAAACAGCTGTGGTTGATGACCGAATGGAACTAGGCTGCCAATGTCTGCAAACTGGGCCTATACACGTCAACTCACAAAAAGACATAGGATGAAAGCCCATTGTGCAGTCCACCTAGGTCCTTGACGCTGAATACCACGGTAGATGGACAAAGGTTGCAAGCTGAGGTTGTGAAGGCTGAGGTTTTAGATGGGGGGGGGGGCATTAATGAATGTAGGTCAAGTCTGTGTGGAGTGTGTGTGTGTGGGGGGGGGGGGGGGCGGAGAATGTGAGGGCGGACTGTCTCTCCGGAGTGTGAAGCACAAGGGTGGTCAGTGAGTCAGTCAGTCTCCTGGCTGTGTGTGAGAGGCTTGGGGGGGGGGGGGGGGGTGTGGGGGGAGGAGGGAGCCCTTGGTAATGAGCTGAACAGGTGCTTGTAGAAGGCCAAACCCTTCTCATAGCTTAGAGGGAAACTCACTCACTGTTCCAATGGCTGAAACAGGCTCATTCCTGTACTGGTTGCCTGCAAGACCGCCAGCCAAAGGTCAATTGTTTCCTGGTGTTGGAATACAACTGTATTTGTTAGGCCTACAATATATTTGTTATAGTTCTAGTTATAATCATTATAATCGTGCACTATAATTATTATCATCTGTATTAGTCTATGATTATAATATTAGTGGGGTTTTAAATAAGCTGTAGCCTTCTTTGATATCGTTTAGTTCATGATGAAAAGATCTATTTTCGCTATTGTCTGGCCTTTGCTCAGGGTAGTTCCTTCTTCTAGGGGTTTGGAACTTGGAATTCATCGTATTTGTGAGGACTTCTTTGTTCCTTCTTCTGCCAATCACACAGACAGGCCTTTGTGCTTTCAGATCAAAACCACGTGAAATCGTCTTAATTGTAATAGTCAACCATTAGCTTGTCATTTGCATCCTATTCATCTTCCTCCATATTGATATGAAAATGAATAAATGTCTTCTTAACATATCATTTTTGTTCATTGATGCCGTTACAACGTACTGTGTGCATCCTCCATTGCTCCAAATTATTTACTAACATACAGCGCTTTGGTGTAGGGCATATGACCGTCCAGCATTGCTCCAGTAAGTAGACCTATATTATGTCACTAACCAGCAGGATTTACTGGGTTAACTTGTTTCGACACTCTGGTCATCCCTCCTGCATCTGTATCTGTAATCTGCTAATCTGGCAGACAGGCTGTTCACATCAACGTTCACAAATTCCCCGGATTCTGGAAATCGGGGCAAAGATTACGTAACCATAGACTGCTTCACACTGTTCAGATCATCGCCTAGATTTTTGCCATTCTTATAGGACAGTGTCGGCTTACTGGATGTGGAGGTAGCACTGAGAGAGAGAGAGAGAGAGAGAGAGAGAGAGAGAGAGGCAGACAGAAAGAGGGAGAGAGAGACAGGGGTTAAGAGACGGGGGAAAGAGAACGAGAGGAAACGTTCTCCTGCTGTGCCCCACTGACCCAGGAGCTTGGGAGCGACTGAACGAGAGCGAGCGAGAGCGGCGCCGTAAACAGAGCTACGGGGAATATAGGTCAGTAGAGCTGCGGAGGAGAGGGAGGGAGAGAGAGGGAGAGAGAGAGAGACAGAGAGAGGGAGAGAGAGAGAGGCAGGGAGGAGAAAGGAATTAGGGCACACTAAATATAGATGGAGAGGTGAACGCCACAAAAGACACGGCGAGAATCAGGGACACGGAAAGACAAAGGAAGGGAAGAGGGAGATCAGTGCTGTTGTGCTCGAGCAGTTACAACATGTCTCTCCCCTGGCAACAATAGAAGAGAAAACATATGGGTGGGCAGCCAATCTTATCAATGCCCCTGTCATCACAACAAGCAGTCTCACTTGGCGGGGAGTGATTGACTTCTGAACAATCATTAAAGGGTGGAAAAAGGGTAAAAAAAAAAAAAACAGGATTACGTAAAGACGATTGACGTCATTGGCTACGTAGGCATCTCATCTCTCTAGCGATTAGGGTGAGACCCAGATATGAATGGAGCAGGAGGGATAATTAATTTAACATTAAATATCACTCACACGCCACCACACAAATAGACCATAGGAGTGTGTATGCGTGTGAGCGTATGAGTGCGTACATGAATGAGAGGGTGTTGATGAGTGTGGATCACACACTCACGAAAGCGAGCGGCTCCACAAAAGTCACAAGACGCTTCATGGAGTGAATGCTAAATAGTACGCCATACACCGTGCTGGGGGCATTTAGCAGGTATACCAAAAAATGAGCCACACAGTGTCATGGCTTGGTGGGTCTCCTCCAGTAGAGTACTCAGTGTGTAGTTGCGAGGGACTCACATCAGCACTGAAGTCTGGGACATGCAGCGAGCCAGTTTGGAGAGGAGAGTCTCCAGGACTGTCCAAACTGCAACCACTCCTGCTGAAAGTTTATTATGTTTATGTAAATAAGCTGTCGGGCCCTGCGCCTTCATTATAATTCCTCTTTGCTATTGTCTGGAGGAGGCCGCTGGCTACAATTTGTGGCAACATTCGGAGTCGATGCATCCGAAGAGAGAATCTGAGTTCGTCGGTATCCACCGGCACTGGATCACAGGAGGCCGGAAATGGTGTGACTCAAAGATAGAGTTCAAAGGCTGCACGTGTTTTTTCTCAACAACAACAGACAACAAAAAAGAACGCTTCTGGAGGTATGACCTCAAATAAAAGAGTGCTCTATTTCAGCCTGGTTTGGAACTAGGCCTCCTGGGGACCAATGCCATAAGAGCCACGTGGACTGCTGGGCCTGCTTTCCCTTGGATTCTAAGTCTGCATTTATCTTCCCAAGAACGAGCGATGAGAATCTCTGCTGAACAGGGTGGGAGAGAAAGGGTCCAGGGGGCGAATCCTTGTTCTATAAACACAGTCATGTCAGCCTCTCCCTCTCCCTCTCCCTCTCTCTCTCTCTCTCTCTCTCTCTCTCTCTCCCTCTCCCTCTCCCTCTCCCCCCCCCTCTCTCTCTCTCTCTCACTCCTGAACACAGAGGACAAGAGTGTGACCCCAGTCCATGTGTTTTTTTCCCAGTCACATGTGCTCCCTTGGCCTTACTAAATGCTGTAATAGCTACATCTCCCTCCCCTCCCTCTCCCGCACAACATCATCTGGGTCTACAAATCAGTAACATTCATCTCATTTGTCTTCGAGTGTCATTGCATAAAATGTTTTATGTCGTGACAAATGGGTGTGTCAGCAAGGGAATGTGAGGAAAGAAAGAAATGTTTTTATCTTAATTTTTGGGAGGATATCAAATGCTGTATTGTGTCTGTTTGCCCGATTTGTGTTTCTATTCCGCATGAATAGGTTGTTTCTTTGTTATGGCGGGTCCGAGGATTTATTTTGGTATGGTTTTTATTCTGCGCCACATCCCCCCTCCCTTATGACAAATGTGACCTACATTCAGAACTGGCAGCTCAAGCCTGTGCATGCGCCAAACAATTGGCAGCGCGCCTGAGCAGAGGACAGTAGGCTAGAGACTGGGTTTCCGCTGTTTGCATCATCTCACTTTTCTCAGACGATTAAATTATTTGATTAATATATTATGCAACATGCATAACCTGTAGAGCCTTTACATTGGCCGTTATGTGTGCAGTAAATCTAATGCCTATAATGATTTATCCGCCATCGTGCGACATGCGCACCTGTCTGAGGTGTACTCTTTAGGCTACTATTGTATTGGAATCCAAAGACTAACATATCGCTAAATTACACGCATTTACATGTACCGTGTGTGCATGACATAGCAGCAGAGTCGTTATCTTTTGAAAAGTAGGCTCTCTACCAACGTTACCGGGATGCGCGGTCCACGATACACGCGCCACGTGCACTGGAATGGTATTTGCCGTTTTTATGAAAGAGGAAGCAAGCCATCCGTCCAATTGACCAAACCCCATATTTACTAATAGCTGTTTGTTTGGCGGATGACATGGACATTGAAAAAGTACCATTTCGTTGGCGTTTGAATAATCATTCTACAGTTCTTAATAATAACACCACATTATGACTTTCTAGTTACAGCTAGGTCTTTTAGACTATAATCTTTAAAAAAAGCACAGACCTTGACTATAGGTGTAGCCTATTCATTCAAATAAATGATGCATACGATAAAACATCACCAAACTGTCTCAAAACTGCTACGCACAAGTCATAGCGCGACTTATCCTAGCCTAATGTTACTGCTTTTGAAAACTCCTTTGTTGCGCTGTCTGACAAATTGCCTCGTTGCATTAAGCAGATCCCGGGCCCGTCATTCATCGCAATTTCATGCCAATAATTTATTGGAAGTGTAGGCTAGGCTCTAGATAATACAATTGCTGAATAATTAGAAGTGTTTGTGTCTAATTAATGAATGTTAATTTGTCACTAGGTATTATTAGCTATATTATTTTCATAGGTTTAATGCAGCTGAATTGTGTAAATCATATTGTCCGCATTCACCTCAAACCTATCTGACTACTCCGGATTGAACTTAGTTTGAACCATAGAAGAATTATTAAATAACTATCATCATTAGGCCTACTGTGTCATCTCACCTTATACAAGCAAATTATTTCGTTGCCATCATGATGGGTTCCGTTTGTAAGCCATTATCATATATTTACATTTGTAGTAGGCCTAGCCTAGTAGCATTATGCAGGTCATGGAACGCTATGAACACATGTTGTCTTCACCATGAAAGGGTTAAAGCCTAAACACCCGCGGTAACCTCTACAGAGAATCATTACACGTGACGGCAGAAAGTGTGTCCTCGGACCCACTATATGGTTTTTCCAGTTGTCCGCGTGGTGACCCACAAACCGAAAGAAAAGCAATTTGGCCTTAATGTATTGTATTTGTTTAAAATGAACAAATACACGACCTCGTATATAACTCAAACGGCATGTGTCATTCGGCTAATATATAATGGAATACCTATATAATGGTATTGGTTACATATCCGTACATCATCACCGCTTCACTGACATTTCTCAGCATGTAAGGACCATGATGTCAAGTTATTGTTTGTGTTTATGAAACACAGCATAAGACAGCATGGGGGGAAACTGATCCGTATGATACAACTCTAAACAGAACTTCTCCAAATAACTTCCACCCTTCCTCTGTGAACCTTACAACCCCCCTAACCCGCTCTATTCTTCTAAAGGAATTCCACAAACACTCCACTACCATCCCCCTGAAAATACCAGCGTTGAAAAAGCCTCGCCTTGATATTGAGAAAAATGCATGGGTGCATCTGACCAACACTTATTGTAGTACCCTGCCTCCGCAGGTAACTCAGTTACAACAGTCTATGCGCTTAAACACAGGCAAGAAAATACACACTGGTATGTGCAGAACAAATCATGCTAAAATGTGAACAAATATCTGCCAATAATTGTAAATATAACTTACCCTTTTCGAGGTTATAATACAAATCCACAATGCGTAGTCACGATTCTATCAACAAATCTATCTTTCCGACGCAGTCTATTGAATTTCTCTTAATGTGCGATCGTTCTTGAACGTTCAATACGAGCTCTGTGATGAGTGCAAGGACGCGAGCAGAGTACAGTGTTGCATATTTTGAACCTGCTCCGCATGTTATGTTGGGGACTTGCTCCAGTTTCGTCTCTCTCTCTCTCTCTCTCTCTCTCTCTCTCTCTCTCTCTCTCTCTCTCTCTCTCTCTCTCTCTCTCTCTCTCTCTCTCTCTCTCTCTCTCTCGCACTCACTCACTATTTCTCTCTCTCTCGATGTCTCAAAATGTATGTTAGTGGGTCAGCAGTTGCAATAACAGGACGCTTTTGGTGCCTAGTCACGTTTTGTTTTTCGCTCCCTATCTGCCTCCTCCTTTACTCTCCTCCTCCTTCGAATCCTGTTGCATGGAGTTGTGGAGGGTGGAGAGGAGTGGACAGCAAGGAGGGACTAGGCACAACTCCAGATACGTTGAGATGTAGGGCAGGGAGATCCATAATAAGGTTACTCGACTAGAGAGAGAGAGAGAGAGAGAGAGAGAGAGAGAGAGAGAGAGAGAGAGAGAGAGAGAGAGAGGGAGGGAGAGGGAGGGAGAGGGAGGGAGAGGGGAGGGAGAGGGAGGGAGGAGAGGGAGGGAGAGGGAGGGAGAGGGAGGGAGAGGGAGAGGGTGAGGGAGAGGGAGAGGGAGAGGGAGAGGGAGAGGGAGAGGGAGAGGGAGAGGAGAGGGAGAGGGAGAGGGAGAGGGAGAGGGAGAGGGAGAGACTAAGCCCGGGAATATACTGTCTGTGGAGAGACATTTTTAGAAAGTAGCCCAGAGCAGGACGGATAAAAATAATCTGTTTCATCCACAGCTTTTGTTTTGGGGAAGAAGGATTCTTCCTGACGTCTAAGAATAATTGTAGTATATAGTCGGTGTCTGAGGCTCTCCAAGCATGACTTTATGTAATGTTTATTTGTTAACGATTAAACTCGTTAGTGTGCTGCACCTCACTTGCACAGACAGCCAGGTCTGATGTAACAATCAACTCTGTTCAATACAACAGGGACAGTTTACAGTCATTTCCAAAGAGTCTCATATCAGGAACTAACGTAATGCGATTTTTCCTAGAACTGTTGTGAAACACACAACACAGACAAATCCAAAAATGTGTGTGTGTGTATGTGAGACAAATGTGTGTACTTGTGTGCAGTATGTTGACATTTGATAAACACACAGAGGTTGTTGAGTCAGAGACAGAGGCAGTTTCAACATTGCCTCTGTAGACATTGAGCTGAACTGTCAGTTGATTAAAAACTTATTATCAAGTCACAAGGTCTAGTTTATCACAAATTCTTACTTGTAATTCTTACTATTACAAAGAAAGACCTCCTTGGGAAGAAATATCATCAGCATCAATACAAGTTAAACTCTTGGGATCCATTTGTGATTCTCCAATTCCAGTGAATCATGACTCTGTGAATGTAAAGCAACTGGATGTCGTGTCTGGTAAGTACGATAGGATTTGGGGAAGAGAGAAGGTTTTCCTAGAAACCAGGATGACTAGACAGCCCTTCCTTCTGGGAACATGTCGGTCTTATCTGCTCCACTGGCTTGTTTTCCTGTTTGGCAGGAGAGGGCAGAGGGCAGGCGAAGGTGAGCATCTGTCTCCCCCCGTCACTGCTGTTTTCTTGGCTCCCTTCCGCCCTTCACTGGCTTTCCTTCAGGAACCGGTTGTCTCCTGAAAAAGGGAGTTTGGTCTTCCTTGTCCATAATGTAACGTTTTGCGTACGTTACCTCAGTGTTGACGTGTCGGGTGGAGTGGGAACGTGCTCTCCCCCATGTGACGTGGATCAACTGTGGAGACCTACCTGAGATTGGGCGGTGTGTGTGGAGGTCGACGCTCACTTTTTCCCCCCGTTGATTTTCGCACGTTGACACACACACACACACACACACGGATACACACACATGCATGCACACACGCACACAGGCACATGCCCACACTCACCTCCACTCTGTATCCTCATCTCTTCTTTGTTTGCTCCAATGCAGCATGAGGCACACAGAGCTGAAGCATTGGCCATGAACTTAGAGCCCCCCCATCCCCCATCCCCCTCTCTCCCTACCCTCTCTCTCTCTCTCTCTCTCTCTCTCTCTCTCTCTCTCTCTCTGTACCCCAACTCCACCACACCACACCCCACCCCTTCCTCCTCCTCGTTACGTTGGCAAAGCGTTTCCATGGCAACTGTCGCACTGCCTGCCTAGCAACAGGCTTGATCTTCCCCCTGAACGAGAGGGGGACAGAACAACATGGAGTGGGGGGGTTGCGGTTTCGGGGGGGTGAATCGGGGGGTGGGGTGTGTGTGTGGGGGGGGGGGAGGCGCAGGGTAATGCTGTAGTGGGTTCATTAAAACATACTCTTTCTCGTCTGCTAACCACCCCACCCCCCACTTCTCAGACGTCTCCTCTCCTCTCTGCAGGTACTCTGGGTCTGGTCGGACATCTGGATGAGGATGGTACAGAGAGCCAATGGAAGATCTCTTATCATACAGAAGTACTGCCCCAGACACTCACATGCACATGCTACGCACAAACGCACACACACACACACGCAGGCACGCACGCATGCACGCACACACACACACTCACGCACGCACGCACGCACACACGCACAAACACACATGAATGGCCAATCACAAAAACACCAACGCACGCATAGCCTCACATCCCTCACAAAATGCTTAACAGTATTCAAATACGGTGGCGTGTTTTTCATTAAACCATTTTCAAAAGCATATAGTAGGTGGATGGTGACCCAGATATCCAGATCATTTTTCTATGATCTATAACAGCTTGTTATGAATAAAAAAACAAAGGCACCGTACACCACCAAGAAAATTGTTCTCTTTGCTGCCCCCTAGTGCATTTCAGGTTGTGTCTGTTTTCAAATCAAGCTGGATTGAGATATTTGAATTGTTGGTCGGCGGGGTTGTACAGTCTGGTACAGTAAACTAGATACAATAAATCGGATAGGAAGATAAGATCTTAGATAAAGATGTCAAATCCTAGAATGATGATTCACAGATACGACTAAAGGAAGTTGGCATTATAATTGTTTTTGTATTAAACAATGATAGTCATGCCACCCGGGAAGTCCTCTATCTTCTCTTCAGCCTCGGCTTATAATCATCCTTTACAATGACTGAGTGATGATTCCTCCCCAGGGCCTGCGTGCTCATGTCTGGAGATGTAGACAGACACGACCTGCCAACAGTGGAATGTACATCTCCAGCTACACCAGAGACATAGGAATTATAGTGTGGACAAGTCAACAGAGACTCTATGGTGAGATCCGGCCTGTCTGAGAGCTATTTCCACGATGGTTTAGAGTCAGCTATGACACCTAAGTAAGGCTCTATGCCAATCAATAGGAAGGTCAAGCCTTAGATTAGACAAGAATGAGACGGAATTGTCATCTCTTACTGTAAATGGAGCTTCTTGTTTGTGAGAATCTATGTGTCAGAGACTTGTTTAGTGAAAGATTGACTTGTTTTTTCTTTTCCGGCTTTTTGAATTACAAATGCATAATATATATAGAATTCCTTATGTTGTATTCTTTTCCGTCTCATCCAATTTATTTGGACAGTCGGAGTTTTGGTGTAAAGAAGATAAGACAAGGAAATTAGGCTGTTAAAGTATTTATTAATACGTATAAAAATGTATATATATATATATGTACAAGTAGACACAAAACAACAAAGGATTTCCTCCACATGATACAGTGTACAGTACATGAATGATAGATAGTAATGAACCTCTCCTTCTTAGGACAGGGGTGATCACAGGTACAATCTGTACAGTATTTGGTGCACATGTCCTTTTTTGTTTTCATCTGATAAGATGTGTGTATCTCCTTCGCTGTCCTTCAAACCAGCCCAACAGAACAGCATGTACGATCTCGCTAACACCAAACCATGACAGTTTTCACACCTCTCGACACCTCTGACAAGGCGAGTTCCAGTCCCTGCGTGTGTGTTTCTGAGTGTGCTTTGTATGTGTACGTGTGTGTCTGTATGCGTGTTAGTGAGAAAGAAAGTGTAAAATCTCACAGTGTATTGGAAAGAACCAGGTGACGGCTGGTGTTGACAGTCACACACAGTAAGGTGAAGGGTGGAGTAACCTCAGTAAGAGATGAGTAAGCACTTGAGTCAACATACTGGCAATACTGAGGATCATGTAAGCACCCACACAGTGCTAAAAAACAACACACATAAGAAAAGTAAACTGAAGGAATTGGAACATGGGTTGCACAATAGTTTTCTACCCCCCCCCCCCTATTCCAGTTCTACAGAAGCACAGAGATGTGCTTCTGAGATGAAGCACACCCCAACAACCCCCCGTCAAAACTGTCCCGAGATCAGTTAGTATCCACATTCCCTGGGTTTCGGAGCTCAGTTGATTTTGGCCAGCATCTGCTCTGAGAACAGCTTCTTGAGCTGGGACACCTCCTCGCTGAGGGAGCTGAGCTGGGATTTCAGCATGTGGTTGTCGGTGGGGTACAGGGCCTCCACGGGGCCCTTGGTGGCAGTAGGGGTCTGGCCGTACTGGGGAGACCCCATCCTGCGTTGGTGTCCGTTCCTGCTCTCCTCCTCTTGCTGCTGCTGGGACCAATGGCCCGTCAGTCCGGAGGCCTCGGCTCTGGGCGCGTCTCGGTGGCCGTCGCGCCCGGGGACGGGCTGGATGGGGCTGCGCCTGCTGCCGTCCCCGACGCCCTCCACGCCCTCCACGCTGCCCGTCTTGAAGCGTAGCTTGTGGGGAAGGTTCTTCATCTCGCCAGAGTCCAGCTTCCCCACCATGGCCCGGGAGAGGTCGCCGGGGTAGAGCCCGGAGGACTGGGGGGAGTGGTGGAGGTCGTAGCCCAGCTCCTCGGCGCTGTGCGGGGACAGCTTCCCGTGGTCACTCAGCCTGTCCTCGAAGAAGATGGGGCTGCCCACGCTGGAGCCCCCAGGGGTGGAGAAGCCAGAGTCCTCAGACATGTTGCCCCCGTCCCTGGAGGGCCGGGCACTGAACTGCCCCCCCTGGGTTGTGGGATGGGTGACTGGGGCCCTGGCGATCCCTGCCTCCGCCCTAGGGAGGTAGTATTGTGGGGCGAGGGGCTGGGGTGGGCAGGGCGTGGGGGGGGATGTGAGGGGGGGAACGGGGGCGTTGGAGGGGTCCTTGACCAGGCCGCAGCGGAACTTGAGGGCCAGGAGCTCGGCCCGCAGGCGAGCGTTCTCCTCCATCAGAGCCAGGACCCGGTTCTCCAGCACCATGTCGTTGACGCGGCGTTTCTCCCGCGAGCGCTTGGCCGCCTCGTTGTTCTTCTTGCGCTTGTCCCAGTAGCCGTCGTCCTTCTTCTCATGGGGGATGAACTCCCGCTTGCGCCGCAGGGCCCCGGCGGAGGTCGGGCTCTCCTTGCGTTTGAGGCCCGAGGTGCGGCCCAGGATGGAGCGAGCCAGCATGCTGCTGGAGGTCAGGATGGAGACGGCCTCGTCCGTGAAGGACAGACCCCCGCCAGGAGAGCCGGTGTTGGGCTCCAGAGCCTGCAGCACCCCCATGCCTGGCTCCTTTCTCTCCTGAGAGTCCTCGTCAAACATCACAGCACTCATTCAGTCTGTGTGAGGCTTGGGATTCTTCTGTGGTGGTGTTGTGTTGTACGGAGAATCTGTGATTCTGCTGCAGCAGTGCCACCTAGCGGCCAAAAGAGAGAAGACAAATGGAGAGTGACGATTTAGTGGTTATGCAAGACCCATTACAACACAATGTTATGTAACCCCATCCCATTGCATTCTTCCAGTAAAACTAGAGCTACACGTACAATAATCCATCTTGACTCATAAAGCAGCCAAGATTGAGCAATGGAGGCTTTTAAGTACCAAAACAGATGTTGGTATATTGTGCAAAGAAGACCAGCTAATAATTTTGTATGACATATGCATCAGGATCATATGCCGCTTTTTATTACAACAGAACATTAAATTGGCATAGCCTAATTTACATATAAAACGTACGATTTTAAAATGTTAAATACAATTTTACGTTCCAATTCAACATCGATTAAATTCAAGGGTAAGCGCTGTCATTAAGTGCTTTCAATTAAGTTTTATTAAGAAACTATAACGTTGTAATATTGATATAAACACCAAACGCTTTTCAAATAGTTTTGAATCTATGAATAGCCTTAAATGCTGCTTGGGGGGCGATGACCTACATGGACAGATATAGGCGCTCTGCAGTGACCCAATGCTATTCCTTGAAACATCTCGACAGTAACCTACAGGTTACTATTTCTTTTACCCCAGCAACAGACCTTAGGCTGTCAGCTAACATATAGCCGTTCGATAAGCAATTTTTTTCAAAGCAACGTTCAAAGACTTAACTCTGCATTAGTTAGTAATGCATAGCCTACTCTTGACAGTTCAAGTGAAGTCAATAAAATGTACCACATTTTATGATTTACACATTTATTGTGTCACAAAAACAACACATCTTTATTAAGAGTGTAATGTGTCATTTCGATTTTTATTCTAATTAGCCGTATTACAAAGGACACATTGCCATAATAATGCAGACAAGTACCACTAAATAGCCTACATCTGAATAGCATATGTTTTATAATAAAAGGGTAAAACTGTAAGCACTCACGTATAAGTCAAAGTTGCGTGTTGCTTTATTTCGGAGTTAACGCAGCTTTACTTATCCCCGCTTTATTTGGTTACCGTAGCCTGGCGTAGCCCTAAGTTATCTAACTATACAAGTCAATACAGAACACAAGTTACACAGAAGTCTACTGTAAATGTACCTGAAACAGATCGCAAGTAGATAGTAGACGTTAACACAAGTTATCCAACTTCAGAGACGTGTTTATTTTCTTCTTCGGATCCAATGACGGTCAAATGGAGCGATTTCCACAGCACTTCCTTGCTTGTTAGTCGTTTGTTCTTTCGACTAGTTCTCTGCCGGTACACGGAGATCTGTTACTCAATATTACTAGACGTTCTGCCACCTTCCGTCGCGCCTCTGATCTACTTGGAATGCTGCAGCTCGTATTTGTTTAGTTGAGCGTGAAGTTCACCCGAGGACGTGCCCTCTCCTCACTTTAACCACCGGGGCGGGCAGTACGCTCGCTAAGACCGCCTCTTTTCGTGCCAAATAGCCCTCCCCGCGAGGGAAGCTCCTATAGGCTTTTACAAAACGTTAGCTGCTGATGCATCATGCCCCTGACCTCTACCGCCTTTGGCTTTCTGCATTGGTAATCTTTTCGTAACAATTAAGTAATGTTGCGCTCTCTCTCTCTCTCTCTCTCTCTCTCTCTCTCTCTCTCTCTCTCTCTCTCTCTCTCTCTCTCATCATAATTCAAGAGGTTCCAAAACAGATTGCATAAGCAGGTTAGGATTGGTCAGTAAGGACCGAACACACACTTTACTTCTGGCAAGACATTTGTTGTTGTTGGATTCGTTTTGTTGAATTGTTCGACGTGAAACAACAATTAGTAATGTGTAATGTGTCAGGAGGAGGACCAGTTGGTCAAGACACAGGGTTATCTACTTGGGTCTTGAATGTCAATATTTGAACCCTGAAATAATGTCTTCAGTGAACTCTGCCTGGCTTGTAATTTATGATCCATCTCTCATTACACCTTTCACTAGTGTGGTGCGTAAATCAAGTGTGACCCAGTTGGGACTGAGTAACATTCTCAGAAAAGCAGAACATACTGTTTGTTTACTTCTAGTTTCCCAGAACACAGATCGTAATTTCACATAACCGCCCGGGGAACACTGCAAGCCTCGACCACTTCTCTTTGTGTACTTCTGACTACTTACACTCAGAGTGGCTGATGGGAGTAGCATAGGTAATGTGTACATTCATTTCAACCTCTTCTTGTCTCTGTTGGGTCTGCTTGTAAGGATACTGTCAAACCACCTTTGATGCGTCTGACCTGTCTAACTGCCCTCTCCCCAGTCCTGAGTAACGACTAAAGTCAAACCATGAAGCTAGTTCCACAATCTGTTGCTCTTTGTGTTTGATGCGGGCGGAAATGTAAACAAACAAATCGTCCCAGTGCACCCCTTTCCAACTTCTCGCCTCTTGCTCGCGGCTAGCCTCTCGCCAGCTGCGGCCGCCCGCCGTCGGGGGCTAAGGAGGCAGCCGTTCAGGGTCACAGGAGCCCATCTGCCCCAGAGAACCACAGCTGGACCGTGTCCAAGGGAGCGACACGACCAGCAGCTTTGTTTCCAGAACTCAGTTGAAGGCACCTTAGTTCAATTATTCCACTTTCTTGCCTGTAGTCAATAAACATCTTACAATGGCCTCTGTTTCAGGAAGATCTAGCTGGGACTTTGAGAAAGAGACTTAGATCCGTATCACCGACAAACCCTCTCGAGCCGAGTTACGACGAGGTCTGTTTGGAATGCTTGTAGTCGTACTGTACAAACCTGTCGATGCTGAAAGAAGTAAGACAAATGGCCTTGTGACATGGTTCACCTATCTACTGTGAGCTAATGAACATGGCTTGTACTTTCCATATCATCTCTGGTAAGGCAGAGAACATGCAGCAGGGGCTATATGTAGCATGGCTCCTCTGATTAGCATTACTACACTATGCAGGGCTACTGTACAGGGATTGATTAGGTCATTGGCTTCTCTTTGTTTGCCTTGGATATATCACAGGTCAGTGGTATCCAAACAGACTGGGCCTGGATGGGAGAGGGGGGCGAGGAGCCACATTTTGCTGACCTAGCATAAACTGAGGGGAACTGACCGATAAGGGCCTGTGTTGAAACGTGCCTCCCATGAAATGTACGTTAAAGCTACACCGTAGCACATGCTGAAAACATCGTACCTACTGGACATAGAGTACAAAGTATTTGTAATACAGTATGTAGTTATGGTACTAGCACGCACACACTCACCTACCTGCGCACACACGCACACACACACACACACACACACACACACACACACACACACACACACACACACACACACACACACACACACACACACACACACACACACACACACAGACTGACTGACTCTGGCTTTGAGATGATGGGAGACATGAGTTGTTCCCTGAAGCAGATGTTGTTACTTGACAGGAACATGTCAGAGTTGTCTGGTGATGAAAGATGAAAAGTGCAAAGACGTGCAACCCTGGCATCGAATCCCGTTCTTCACATCAGACAACTGGGAACAATGACTAAAACTCAACCATACAGTGAACTGGAGTCAGTCAGACAATTAAGGATTCATGTCCAAAATCGAGAGTTGAACCTAAAGTCACTGCAACGATGACTGATGTGTTGAAGATTTGATAGAGGTAGTTTATTCCCAAACTCGGTTTATCAGACGAGCACTGCTTGTAAACATAGATTTGCACAAATGACTCTTATGCTCTGCTGTGAATATACATCCGGCAAACATACTAAATCTTACAATCTGGGGCTTCGGATCTCTTCCTCTCCCAGTTGACTTTTGACCAAACTGAAAAAAAAAAACCTCTAATCAGTCACTTCGTATCTGTTTATGAACATCTCTGACAAATGAAGCTTAGCGCAAGTTCAGTCAGGCGAGACCGAACTCTGCACGCTCGGGCCATACGCCATCATGTCTCAATACGCACCCCCCCCCCCCCCCCCCCCGCTACGCACGCTCCCCAATGTGGCCCGGCGTCGGGGGATTTCAGTGTTCCATTGGCCGCTCGCTTCTATCAGTTACCGCGGCGACGAGCCTCCCCCGCCAGCCTATCTTCCTGCCGCCGTGCCTATGAGTACGTTTCTCTCCCTGTTCAGTTTGTCCATGCTACCGTGTGTGTGCCCTCCACCTCCACCTCTCCACCTCTCCACCTCCACCTCCACCTCTCCACCTCCACCTCTCCACCTCCACCTCCACCTCCACCTCCACCACTCCACCTCTCCACCTCCACCTCCACCACTCCACCTCTCCACCTCCACCTCCACCTCCACCTCTCCACCTCTCCACCTCCACCTCCACCACTCCACCTCTCCACCTCCACCTCCACACCTCCACCTCCACCTCTCCACCTCCACCTCCACCTCCACCTCCACCACTCCACCTCTCCACCTCCACCTCCACCTCTCCACCTCTCCACCTCCACCTCTCCACCTCCACCACTCCACCTCTCCACCTCCACCTCCACCTCTCCACCTCCACTTCTCCACCTCTCCACCTCCACCTCCACCTCTCCACCTCCACCTCCACCTCTCCACCTCTCCACCTCCACCTCCACCTCCACCTCTCCACCTCCACCTCTCCACCTCTCCACCTCCACCTCCACCTCTCCACCTCTCCACCTCCACCTCCACCTCTCCACCTCCACCTCCACCTCTCCACCTCTCCACCTCTCCACCTCCACCTCCACCTCTCCACCTCTCCACCTCTCCACCTCCACCTCCACCTCTCCACCTCTCCACCTCCACCTCCACATCCACCTCTCCACCTCTCCACCTCTCCACCTCCACCTCCACCTCCACATCCACCTCCACCTCTCCACCTCTCCACCTCTGCACCTCTCCACCTCTCCACCTCCACCTCTCCACCTCCACCTCTCCACCTCCACCTCCACCTCTCCACCTCTCCACCTCCACCTCTCCACCTCCACTTCTCCACCTCTCCACCTCCACCTCCACCTCTCCACCTCTCCACCTCTCCACCTCCACCTCTCCACCTCTCCACCTCCACCTCCACCTCTCCACCTCCACCTCTCCACCTCCACCTCCACCTCCACCTCTCCACCTCCACTTCTCCACCTCTCCACCTCCACCTCCACCTCTCCACCTCCACCTCCACCTCTCCACCTCCACCTCCACCTCCACCTCTCCACCTCTCCACCTCCACTTCTCCACCTCTCCACCTCCACCTCCACCTCCACCTTCCACCTCCACCTCCACCTCTCCACCTCTCCACCTCCACCTCCACCTCCACACCTCTCCACCTCCACCTCTCCACCTCTCCACCTCTCCACCTCCACCTCTCCACCTCTCCACCTCCACCTCTCCACCTCCACCTCTCCACCTCTCCACCTCCACCTCTCCACCTCCACCTCCACCTCTCCACCTCTCCACCTCTCCACTTCTCCACCTCTCCACCTCTCCACCTCTCCACCTCCACCTCCACCTCTCCACCTCCACCTCTCCACCTCTCCACCTCCACCTCCACATCCACCTCTCCACCTCTCCACCTCCACCTCTCCACCTCTCCACCTCTCCACCTCCACCTCCACCTCTCCACCTCTCCACCTCCACCTCCACATCCACCTCTCCACCTCTCCACCTCTCCACCTCCACCTCCACCTCCACATCCACCTCCACCTCTCCACCTCTCCACCTCTCCACCTCTCCACCTCTCCACCTCCACCTCTCCACCTCCACCTCTCCACCTCCACCTCCACCTCTCCACCTCTCCACCTCCACCTCTCCACCTCCACTTCTCCACCTCTCCACCTCCACCTCCACCTCCACCTCTCCACCTCCACCTCCACCTCCACCTTTCCACCTCCACCTCCACCACTCCACCTCTCCACCTCCACCTCTCCACCTCCACCTCCACCTCTCCACATCTCCACCTCCACCTCTCCACCTCCACCTCCACCTCTCCACCTCTCCACCTCCACCTCCACCTTTACACCTCCACCTCCACCTCCACCACTCCACCTCTCCACCTCCACCTCCACCTCTCCACCTCCACCTCCACCTCCACCTCCACCTCTCCACCTCTCCACCTCTCCACCTCTCCACCT